>NW_008795127.1:1136184-1144397 GCF_000699145.1 Aptenodytes forsteri | reverse complement strand
CCCGGCGCTTACGCGCTCCGGCCACGTCCCCGCAGCCTTTTTGGGCAGCTGGGAGGGCGCAGGAGCCCTCCGCAGCCACCACCGCACCCCCCGCGGCGGAGAACGGCGCGAAAGGGCTGCAGAGCAGTGGCCGGGGCTGCGGCACCCCGGCGTGAGGGCCGGCCGACCGGCGGCGCGTCTCTTTGTCTGCGAACTTGCTGCCGGACCCGCATCGGGTGGCGCGGGAGACTTTGGCGCGGGGAATCCCCTGGCCCTGGGGAGGCACGGGGAGCGCCCCCCGGGAAAAGGCAGTTTTACCACTGTCTCCGTGCCCCGAGTCGTGGCGGTGTCGAGAGGATTCCTTTCCCTTCCATTCAGGTCCCGCTAACCTTGCTTCACATCCTTGTGAACTCTCGCTAAACTCCAGCAAGGCTCAAGGGTTCCTGAAAAGGACCTTGCCATTTAAAATACCTGAGTTCAAAAATTAAATAAAAAAGGGAACCCTTCTTTAACCCTGGAAGTACCTAAACTTACTGCCTTTTCTTTCTTTTTAACGGAAGCACCGGTGGAGAATACGTGCATGCACTATTTGTGCCCTCAACTGTTCTGGCCTAAAAAGTAGGCAGCTAAGTCGCATTAAGTATAGAAACCAGGTGTGAATTACTGTGCGTTTATCTCACATTTGCCACAGGAGAAGAGTACTCTAGGCTGGTTACCATGGTTCAGCTGATAGAAGGTAACTTAATGAGCCCTATTAATTTGCCTCTGTATCTGATTCTCAAGATTTGGCACCAGAAGTAGAGCGCCTATGGGGGAATATGACTCCCTGGTTTAGTGGCTAAGACTCTTAGGTAACCCAAGTTTTAGTCCCTGTTTCTTAGAATGTTTTATTTCTTTTCACTTAAAGTTACTGGTTTAAAGTAACAAAATTTTCCTGGGAGAGGAAGTCTGGGACCCAGAGCTGTCCTTTTTCTTTCCTCCTTTTTTTTTTTTTTTTGTTTATCTACTCCATTATAACTATCTTTAGCATTCAGCTCTATGAATTATTCTTCTGAGATGGTTTACGCTTATTAAGTACTGGACTTGTTCAGTGTATAACAAGTTTTTGGATTCCACTTCAGAGGCCACATAGCTGACAGGCATTGCAGTAACTAATTTACAGGTATCTAAGTCCCATTGTTGGATCTGCTCCTACATAGAAATAAGTACCAGCAAGATATGATTTTAATTTAGCTAATTGCCAATCTGGTAGAGCTAAGACCTTTATTATTTTAGTCATCCTGCTTATTTTATTCTGTAACACTATATCTGCAAACGGCTCGTATGCCTCCCCAAAATGCCTGTATGTTGAGCTCCAGACTGTCTTGAAGATTTTATTTTACATTTGTTGCATTAAGGTAATGTGCAGTGAAACTATGTACATGAAGTAAGGCCCTGGTGGTTAACAGTGGAGAAAAACTGAGCCGTTCTAACTTCTGGATATCCATGAGAGTTCAGCCACTTAGGGAAAGCAACAGGATCATTGCCTATTAAAGTGACAGACTCATTTATTTTCATTGAGAATATTAAGTTTCAATGAGCTGATCGGTTTATAAAGTCCAGTCTTTTTTACACTGGTGGAAAACAAGCACTTTTACTATCCATTTACGTTTGTGTCCTTTTAAATAGTCTACTCTAATTTTATAAACTTGTTTATAGGTGACATCCTGCAGTGAGAAGGTACATGTGACAGTTGTGGGACAGGATAAACTGGATTTCCTTTCCTTTTAAAGTTCAGTTTGAGTTACCAATAAAACATTTTGTTATGTAAGTTGATAAAAAGCTATAGAGGATATACTTTTCTTTCTGAAACTAGCTGCCAGTTACTTATCTTCGGCATTAATAAGCAGCTTTTATAATGATACAGCCTTTTTCATCCTGAAAAAGTAGGCCTGTTATACAGCAGCACTCCTATACTCCTACTCTCTAAATAATCCATGCAAAAGAAAGCATGAGATTAGAAAATCTGTAATACCAAGACAAAATTGAAACCTCATTTATGTCAGTACTTCCCCTGAAGTTAATTATGGCACCACCAAGGCAGTCAGAACCACATCTTTGTTTATTGGTCAGATGAGATCCACATGGATGTGGATCTGATTTATAACCATCTTTACCAGGGTAAAACTTCTCATCAGAAAACATCAATTTTTTCATTTGCACAAATAGATCAAAATTGCAGTTCTTAATTTTTGGAAATAAGTATACTAAGATCATTGCATAATTGTCTAATTTTTATATATATGCTTGTAAGTGCATATACAGATGTGCTTACACTTAAACTCCTGCATGGTAAGTGTTAGGCTCTCCCCTTCCTCCCTCCATTTTCCATTGTTTGAGTACTTCATTGTGTTTGTATTTATAGTTAGAGTCTACAGTCCAGAATACCAGTTTAGGACTACTTAGGAATGACAATATTTTAAGTCAGACTGACAAAAAGTAGGTAATGTTTGTGTAAATAAATGCCAGACCTTTAATATTACCAGTGAGAACATTTAGCTTTTTGAAGGACTGCTGTTGTACAAAACAGAATCCAATTATCCTCTTGGTTTTTGCTCTTTTGCAATTTGGACTGGTAGAAAATAATTTCTTCCACTATCCTTTAATATTTTTTCATATGTCTAATATAGGAAGGCAGAACAGATGTTCATAATGATCCTTCTTAGCCTAAAATATGCTATAAATTCTAACTAAAAGTAGTTCTGCAAGTATACCTCCTACATCTCAACTGATAACCTGCCTAGCATTTTGTGCTGACATTGTCAGCTGACAGCATACCACAGATTGTTTGGCTTAATTGCATAAGAGCATAGTTCAGAAGATATAAGCATGCTTTATTCAAAACACAGAAGGGTGCATATGAAGGAGTTGTCTGAAAGCTATGGCATGACTTAAGTATTTATCAGTAAGTATGATAAATAACAAGATATGCTCAATGAAAAGGAGCTAATTGTTCCTCTCTTTTGCTTTGCATATGCATGTTTCACAGGTCTGGAGAAGTTCATGTTATAAGTAGTACATAGTTAAAGGATTGAGTTAAAGGGAATTAGAATAATAACTATTTTGTGTCCTATCTACTTACTGTTATCAGCTAGGAGAAAAAATGTCTATGCAAAAATTTGAAACAGAAGTGTGGAAGTGGCTGAATCCAGAAAGGGGGTCTGCAAAGGCAAATGGTTGTGCCCTGTCACGTAACAAGAAGCATCCCCTACTCCAGTCTGTACTAGTGTAGTTAATCTCCTGATACTCTCTGGTTGCTTCTTTTTTCACAGTAAATCTGTTCTTGGGACTGACTGTGATCAAAAAAGGCATGTTTGTACCATGTCCTTCCATAACAAGAGACTCCCTTAACTTGATGATCCACTAGAGTGACATCCCTGAAGAAATTTACAGCTGTTACAACTTGTACTATCCACAAATGGCTCTGAATCAAGAGCCACAGCTGTCTCCCTGAAAATCCACATAGTTCAGCCTCCACTGCTTTCAAACAGAATTTGAGTGCAGAATGAATTATGAAGTATGGTGACAGAATTAATGTCTAAAAACATCTGACAAAAATGTTTGAAAATAGATATTAGTTATGCTGGGTTTCTTTAGACACTTAAACACAGTGTTTGTTGTTGTCCAAATATGGACAACAAGTCTGACTTCCCTCACATATAGCTACTGTAGAACTCTAAAAAATAGTATTTTCAGCATTATAAATATTTATTTATTTAACAACAGTGAATTTTATCTGACAGCTATGTTTTCCAAAAAAAACCCACCAAAAAATAGGAATCCTTTATGCTGTGAGATTTTTAGTTTTAAAAAGGGTTTAAAAAGTCCTGTAAAGAAAAACAGTATACATGCATGAGGAAGGAAAGGAGGAGTGCTACTTATACTATTGTCAGCGTCTGATGCATGTATACATCTGAGCGTAAAAGATCTTTGAATACTATTGTTTCTGGTTGAATTTATGATGAAACTCTGCAGAAGTGATGGAGCCAGAGAACATAATAATGTTTATGATAATGTTTGATAATATTTATGCTCACTCAGCTTTTCTCTTTACTCCAAAGCCTGCTCTTTCCACTGGTACTCAATTGGACAGCTTGCTGCTAAAATAGGATGTCCTGCAAAGACTTCCCAGAGTATCAGTGAAAAAGACCATACCGGGTTCTGCTTCTAATTAATATATACTAGCTTTTTTCAGAATTTTGGCCTTATTTTTGCCTTCAGGCATGCATAGGAGAAAGTAATGAGCAATTACACATTTTGAGTCCTTGCAGACATAATCCTGATCCTATAAATCTGAAAATAAGTGCACAGAACAATTTTAATTTATTGTTAGTCTGATTAAAAGTTTAGGGTAGGTAGAATGGAAATGATGTGGTAAGAGCTTTGCCTCAAACCTAACTACAGAAATGTGAGTAATGTTTTCATGGTAAAATCTTCTCAAACTCACCCCAAACCACTCATTAAACTAACTTAGCATTCAGTTCTGTTAACTCTGATTCATACTGCTGATATTTCTGTGGACAAAGCAAAAAGAAGATGGACAATTTTGGTTGTTCCACAAAGCTAGGGTTGATGAGGTCCAAATTAGCCTCTGAGGCATATTCCCACAGAATGTCTTGATGCAGCCTTGGTATGTTGTCTTGATGTTACATCTTCCATAGAAACAGTCTCTCTGTATTTTTTTAATGTATCTGATACTTGTACACACAAATTTAACTTTCCTACGTTTCATCATATCTATGGAATTGCGGCATCTATTCACTGCTGTCTAATGGCTTTGGAGAACCACAAAAGCATGCCTGGTCAGCCAAGAAGGTTCCCAAGAGCCCCGGTCTTCTCTTTTGGCTGCGTGTAAGACAGAAGTAGGCCAGCAGTAGAGGGTTTCTGCTCATCGGCAGGGAGGGAAGAATGAAGGAGTTTCTCAATAACAGCTCTTTTGGTGGAGAACAGCGATTAATTTCTTCAAGTATTTAAGATACTCCATCAAGTAGTATACAAGTGCACAGGTTTACAGAGCTAATGCTTTTAACAGTCCCTCTCGACTGGTGCAAGGAGTAAGTGCTCCCATCACAGCCAAAGGAAAGGTCTTAATGTACATCTGCTGAGTTGTATCTAAGGGCGGCAACAGATGAAATACAAAAAGGAATGTATTAGCAATGACATCCTGAAGTACGTTTCTTTTCTGTATCATCCATGTACTTTCAGAAACACAGTGCAGTAAATGAAGTAGACTGGACTAATTGACTGAGTATTTAACACCTGCATTACAAAAAAAATGATCCTCTGACTGATGGAGAGGCTTAGGGAACCTTTCTTCTAACAAATGAAAAATCTTGTTTGAAACACAAAACAGGTATGAACCTGCCAAAGTATAATATGAAAAAAAATGCTGCTTTTCTCTTTCACCCTCTTTTCATCTCTTCTTTCCCCTCAAAAAAGTACAGTTTCTTTGCATGAATGCAAAGTACTTTGACGTCTATCCAGGCCAACAACAAAGGAACCTCAATCCTATCTTATTGCTAACTGAGGCTAAAAACCATGCTGCAAAAATAAAATCTGTATCTGTGCAATTTTATAGCAAAAATGGGACTGATGCATCAATACCAAGATTTAGTACTGCTAGACTGCTAGAGATGTTGCTGAATTGCATGAATCATCCCATGGCAATTATCATTCTAGTCTGGTTATCCAAAACCCAGAATCCCAATATGTGCACTTTTTGGAGGACTGAAAAAATTTAAAGAACACAGCATGATATTATTCTGTCCACTTTGCAGTGGACATAAAAAAAATGTGTTAAGTGACTTGATGGAGTAAAAAATACCTAAATGAAATAGGATAGGGATTAGAACATAGGATGCTTTCAGCTCCTGAGCTGAATCTGTTGAACTGCATTGTGTCATTTTTATTATTTCAATATGTGGTCTCAGAAATACTTGGGGTAAGCTTTCTTACCACAAGGGAAAGATTATAATTCATACAAAAATTCCTTTTCTTCAGTATCTCATTCCCAGGTGAAATGTGGTATATAAAAGTTATCAATCCCATATGGTCAAGCATATGTTATGAAATGCTTGTGTCCACATATAAGACACATGACAATATTTCAATAGCTCTCTCCTTTGAATTTCTTGGTAGAGAAACACAACAAAAGCATAACAGTAGTTAGCTGTACTTGCGTGTTCATAAATGAAATACACTAATAAAGAAATAACCTCCAACAGCATAAAAAAAATTACACTGAGCAATAATTGAAAGAAAATAATTTGAAGCTAGGCAAAGTCTGCAAAATTTAAGTATTAAAACATAATTCTCGGACTATGAAGTGTCAGAGCTGTTGCTGATAATCAGCTGTTCTGTAAAGGTGTGAATGTAAAGCCAAAGAATCACAGGCTGGTTGAGGTTGGAAGGGACCTCTGGAGGTCATCTTGTTCAACCCCCCCTGGTTAAGCAGGGCCACCTAGAGACAGTTGCCCAGGACCATGTCCAGTTTTTTAATTTGTCCATCTCTTTTAAGGATGGAGATTCTACAGCCTCTCAGGGCAATCTGCTCCAGTGCTTGGTCACCCTCACAGGAAAAAAGTGTTTCCTGATGTTCAGAGGGAACCTCCTTATTTCATTTTGTGCCCATTGCCTCTGGTCCTGTCACTGTACACCACTGAAAAGAGCCTGGCTCCATCTTCTTTGCACCTTGCCTTCAGGTATGTATATATATCCATGAGATAGCCCTGAGCCTTCTCTTCTCCAGGCTGAACAGTCCCAGCTCTCTCAGCCTTTCCTCATATGTGAGGTGCTCCAGTCCCTTAATCATCCTTGTGGCCCGTTGTTGGACTCTATCCAGTATGTCATGTCCATGTCTCTTGTACGGGGAAGCCCAGAACTGGACCCAGCATGCCAGGTGTGGCCTCACCAGTGCTGAGCAGAGGGCAAGGATCACCTCCCTCAGTCACCTTGGATCACCAAGGATCACCTCGGCAGCACTACCAATCCAGGATGCTGCTGGCTCCCTTTGCTGCAAGGGCACTTCGCTGGCTCATGGTCAGCTTTTTGTCCACCAGGACCCCCGGGTCTTTTTCTGCAAAGCTGCTTTCCAGCCAGGTGGCCTAGAGCGTGTACTGGTGCGTGAGGTTATTCCTCCCCAGGTGCAGGACATTGCATTTCTCTTTGTTGCACTTTATGAGATTCACATTTGCCCATTTCTCCACATCTTTAAAGAGCACAAAAGCATGCCACATAACTCAAACATACCAAAACAAAGAAACTACTACACTTCAAACTGGCATCTTGAACTCTAGACCAGAGGTGCCCCTGAAAGCAAGCAGCCGGGTGTTCAGAATCTGCTGCTTTCCCTTTAGTCTTGCTAGATAATCAGAACAAGAGATAAACCTCCTCAGGACTGCGGTCTCTGCAGCCTTCAGTGGTGTCGTGGACGTCATCACCCACAAAAGACCTTGGTTCTTCTATGGAAGCATTAATACATGTTTGCACAACTCAGTATGCCACCTTCAGCAATAGAAATAAATAAAAGTGCTCTTTTGTATAAAAGAAGAAGAATGGTGTTTTCAAACACTAGCACAGAAACCCTGGTTACTTAACCATTGATACCTTTTTTTCAGAACATAACAAATGCGAAAGAAGTACAATACTTCTATGCGGCAGCCTGCTTCCCACTCCAGGAGCTCGGAAACAATTAGTTTGGGCTTTTTTTTCAGGTTGCAGAATAAGGCCTTTCAACCCGAGGAAATAAAGTGGACTGTATCTTCAAAATGTAGCAGAACAAGGGTTGGTTGTTCTACAGCTTCCATCTAGTTTCACCCCATATACTTAAACCAAGATTCATGGTAATTTTTAATATATCAGTGATGGGGGTGGGGGCAGGAAAGGTAGTGTCACCTTTTTCCATGGCAGGTGCTGGCTCCTGTTCTGTTCCTTGCTTTCCCCTTCCCACCTCCTTTCTTCTTACACCTGCTCCCTCTGACGGTCCTGTTGCTCTGCAGCCGTCAGCTCTGATCTGCCAGGGCCGGGGCCACAGCGGAGCTAATGCTAATGGACCTGGCTTACTCCATGCAGCTGGTGTGTCTCCATGCTGCGCTCCCCAGTGTGTGCTGTTGTACCTATATCAACCACGCTGCTCCCTTCTCCGGAGCATCCCGCATCCCCACTCCCTGACAGTCTTGTGTCAGTGGCTGTAGTCA
>NW_008795127.1:1107385-1135981 GCF_000699145.1 Aptenodytes forsteri | reverse complement strand
TACCTGTTGCTGTGAACAGCCGGCAAAGGCCCGCGGTGCCAACAGTGACATCTGCTGTTAGAGTCAGCGGCTGGGGTCGCCACTCAAACCATCCCACTCTCATGAGACAGAAAAATAGGGTCAAAGCCAAAACAGGAGCGCTCGCCCTGGGTTTCTGCTCATGAAGGGCTCTGAGCAGAAGTTAATATGCTGCATGTCCTTGGGTGGCCTCGAAACAGCACCAATAGCCACACCAGCAGCTCCATCCGGTGAGAGCTGGAAGAAGAAGAAGCAACTGGAGGTTGAGAGCCATCATCACCCCTGGAATCAGTGTGCCTTCTACACTAGTTGCAGAGAAAAAGCCGTTCTCAAGTTACGTGTAACATCACTAATCACAGGTGCCGAGATGCTGTTAAGAGAAAGCAAAGATCTGATCAATTAAATACGTATTTTTAAAGTTTTAGGTGGTTTTCATAGATCATGAGCAAGCTAAGACAAGCTTTTGTTTTGGTAAGAGGGGGCAAAGAAATACACTGGGGAAGGGGAGAAGAAGGTAAGGAGTTGTTTATGAAAAGAGGTTTTCTTGAATGAAGTAAATCCTTGAAGGAAATCATGTTTCAGAAAAAAAACTTCAAAAAGAACGTAAAAAAATTCTCAAAAGCACATATATGCACATTTTGTGTCCGTAACGCCACATGAAAGATTAATGTTTTTCTGTATATATCTTTAAGAGATCTTTTTTGATGTATCAACATAAATGAAGAAAAGTTAAACGCAGAGAAAACTTGTCTGCTGTAGTGAACCTGTAGTGCTACTCCTGCTCTTTATCCTGTAAGGCAAGAAAGAAGAAGTAGTGTACACTGCCTTTTAATGCAGCGGAGGCCTTTCGCCAGTCATTTTGTTTACTCTCCTTTCTCAGTATTCCACATCTCTGGAATACACTTCTCCAGCCATCTCATTTTACTAACATATTCTAATCCATTAAACTCACTCTGGTGAGCTTGCAGTGAACCATGACATTTCCAAATCAAAGTATAATCAAAGACCTTAAACCAGACCGCAGAGCTAAAATTCTCTTTCTTATCCCTTCACTTTATTTATAGAGGATTCATATATTCAAATGTACCAAATCATCCTGACAGAATAATTATTATATCTTGTCGTGTCGTATTTTTTGAAACAGTGTCAACTACTCAACTGAAGGACCTGCAGAAAACTAAGAAATAGCAAAAAAACCCAAAGTGAAACAATGGTGGATGAAAGACAACCCGTAATGAGCATGTCAAAACTTTATGTTTTCTCTGCTGCTTTACTTGACAGTTGATACTTTTGCAACACCAAGTGAAGTTAGTCCAATGATTTAAATCCTTAACATGATCCCCTATTCCAGATACCATCTAGCTGGGTACAGGGCAAACAGTGTCAATTCCAGGGTACGACAGGGCTTCTTAACCTCTGCAAAGCCTTGCTTTTCCTGACCAACACTGGGATATAATCTACATGGATTGTTACACGTGATTTCTGAGATGTGAGATTGTCTCAATGTGCATCTAGGCTTATTCATATTTTTAATCTGTGTACCTGTATAAGCAAACTGTTCTGGGACAAGTCTCAGGAGCATATTTTCTTGAAAGCAAACACGTAGCAGGTAGGAATAAAACTACATTGCTAAAGTAAGCAAGGATAATGGAATACCAAACCAAATAGAAAAGATCACTTTTAGGGTTGCCTTCACATGATTGCAGGAAACCCAAAGAGCTGAATGTTAGTAACTGTTGAATTTTTATTTGAAGCCAGTCAAGCAGGTGATTTTTGCATCCTCTTCAAATACTGGGTTTTAATTTTAGTGCTCTATACATAGCAGAACTAAGCATAGCTATAGAAAAGAGGTAGACATTTCCATGTCAGATTGCTTCGCTCTTGTATTTTATTAGATGTGTTTAAATCTCATCTTGCACAAGTGGAAATGACTATTTCTTTTTTGCAAATGTACATAATATGATCAATCACTTCTTAATCTCCTCTTTGGTAAGTTTTCACTATAAAGCTCACTTTCCAGTCCCTTAATCATTTTCATTTCTCTTCTCTGACTCCACTCCCGTTAAAGGAGATCTTTCTTCAGTTTGAAATACCAGAAATAGAACTAACTCCCCAGCAATAGTCACACTAATGCCAAATATAGGGATATGTGGCATCTATCCACTTCTACTATAGTTTCCACAGTTTTTTGGCCATAGATTGGATTAACTCCTTCGGCCACAGCACCTCACTGGGACTTGTGCCCAAGGATTGCTACTGTGACCTAAGCTTTTCTTCTGTGACAGGGATTCCCAGGACTAAGGCCACTGCCTTCCAAAGATAACCCATATACTTGTTTCCCAGATACATGATTCAATATTTTTCCTATTGAAACCCATATTGTTTACTTTTGTCCATCATATTCCAAAGCTCTAATGCCTGTCCCAGTGCCATCACACCTGTTTTTTCACAATTTACTGTCAGAGCAGGAAGTATTTTATCAGCATCATTTATTGATACTTCATGTGCCTTTTCCTCAGCTACAAGACGGAAGTATTTCTTGAGCATGTCTGCTTTTTTCTGCATTATTTCTAATTCTGTTGTTACCATCTGTGACTGGACCAATACCACTGGTGATACCAGAATGTGAACCTAGACAAAGTCAAAATACAGGACTGAAGGTAGACCTGTCTTTTTGAGCTCTGATGCCATCAAAATTAGTCTATGGAAGTTGACATACATTTTAAGGTGTTCCAAACAAGGATTTGTGTATACCTTTACTTTACCAGAGTCCATTTTGATTTAATAAATGTAGCATTAAAAATAAAAAAGGGATTATTTTTCTTTTGTCACAATTTTTAGTATAATCTTAATACCATCCATTAATCTTAAAATCCATAAACTTTCTCCAGAAAGGCCACACAATTTCCTATAATTTTTTAAAAATAAGGGTTAATAGTTACAATAATAACAACAAAAATATCATTCAAGACCTTACTTCAGCACTACTGTTCTTGCTTTATGTCATTTGTTCTTTGTTTCACAATGTGTAATTTTAGACTAACTACAAAATAATTTTGACTATCTGTTTATTAGTTAGTCTGGAGTTGTTTTGTAAAGATATAATAATTATGCTTTTATAAGGTAAATTTGCAACCCAAGAAAACACACTCAAAAAAACCTGGGCTTAGAGAAATTCAGTAGTCTTGAGTTTCTTCTGCTAAGGACCCCTTTGACATTTTAACAAGTCTCCTGAACACTTTTCATTTCCCATCTATTCCTAGACGGCCCTTCCTGTCCCCAGCTCTGCCTCCTGCCCCCTTTCCAAAAAATCTCAGTCATCTTTCCTTCAGGGACAGCTTAACAAATCGATGCAGTGATAAAGGTTTGTCACTCCTGCTGCTGCTCTGACTCTCCCCATCTGCCTGGAAGAGCTATAGTAAAAGCACAGAAATGGACAGAACCCCTTGCTGTAGCATATCATCTTCTGGACATTTTCCTGCCATATGAAATTGCGATTTATGGCTCAAATTAATGAACACATACTACCGCCTCGCCCGGGGGTGTTTGAGAGGGACCTTTTGGAGCCACTGGTCTGTGACATCCGAAAGCAGCAGACCCCTTTGGTTTCTGTAGGAGCAACACCTGGACCTTTCCTTCCTGCTGGGAGCACTAGGAACAGCATGAGGTGGTTTTCTCCCGGACGGTGGAAATGGGCAGCTTCTGCCTTGGCAGCCAGGCTGCATTGCTTCACTGAGTGGGCCTGGCTGATTGCATCCTCATCTTCTGCCATCAGCACAGTTTCAAGCAGGGAGGATGCTGGCATGCCTCTCCCCTCTCAGCAAAGTAGATTAATAGGACTTTTCTTATTGCTCAAGGTTTCATGTTATCTACAGCCACAGGCAGACATTACAACAGGTATTAAGCATATCAAGATCTACCGTCAAACTTCTTTTCAAACCACTAGCCTAGGCACTTGAGAAATACTGATTACCATCTGATAATTTTGAAATAATAATAATATGACTCTGGAAGGCTCTAAAAGCAAGTTCATGTCTAAAATGTATGTAGGAAGGGGATGAATCAGAACCAACTATGTTAATACATTAATTATTATATTCATATTAATAAATCAACATGTTCATATTATTATACCAGGTTTATATTATTAAATCTAGAGGGGAAACAAGTGTCACAAACAGGTGAACAAAAGGTTTCTCTGGGCAGGATGAAACTACACAAACCTAAAGATCCACAGTGTTTCAGAAGGCTTGAGGCACTTTCAGAATTCAGTCTTTCTAACTGCCTATGCATAAAAGATTCAAATCTGTTTGCGTGCTTAGATTTTAAGGTAACATGTAAATAACAGGTCACATATGTGCAGGTACAGTAGAGCGTCTGGAAGAGCTGAACCTTGTAAATTAGCAGAAGCTCAGAAGCTTAGCAAAATACAACTTTAAGTTAAATAGCAAAAATAATGGTATGTGTACATATGTATAATTTGACAATACATTAGGTTTTGCTATTCTCTGCTAAGAATGATACCTTTAATCTCTTGCTGCATCTGAACATTTATTTGACAAACATAACCACGATTTTTTTCATCAATATTACAAAGCTTGTGCCTCAAATAAAAATATTGTTGTCATGGGACAAAACTTTAGATAATATATGCAGAAGTTACAGTAGCATCCAGGAGTTGATATTTTGTAGCCGTTTTCATTAGGGAAAACCTTTATTAACAGTTAGCATTTTTTTCCTCAGCAAAGCGCTTTCAAAACATTCGCTAATTAAAACCTTTATATCTTTTAGACAGTAAAAGTGCCTTTTCCAACCTGCAACAGCTATGTAACTTATTTTATTAGTGGTTTAGTAATAAAGTCAGATAAACCTTTGATTTAATAATTAGCATTTATAGAGTGCTTTCTGCCTTCAAAGCACTTCGCAAACATTAACTAATTAATTCTTGCAACTCCCCTGTAATTTGGGGAAGCAAGTATATTCATACACGTTTGCCTATGGTTTAGGGAAGAAAGTATTATCTCAGACTTTTTATGAAACAGAGAATTAAGACATATAAATTAAGTTATTCACTTAATTCCACAAAGATGGAAACGTTGTCAGAGTAGGAACTGAAACTAAATTATTCTCCTCATCCTCCTCTGTACTCCAGTCACTCGGCTCTTTCACTGGCTTTCTCTGGAGGGGTCTAGCCACGTCTGCCAAAGCAAAGCAAAGCTTTGGATGCTAAGCAGGTCCCTCCATCTTCTCTTTACCCAGTGGCTCAGGCCACTTGCTCGTGGTGCGTGCATACCTCAGGAACACGTGCGGTGGTTCACGCGACAGGTTTGCCCGTGCATGCTGGCTGCAGGCATGCAGCCATCGGACAAGGAGGGGGCCGCAGCAAAGGGTTGCAGTGGGGCCCCTCCCTGGGGCTCCCAGGCCCTCCACCACACACAGCTGGTCACGTCTGACAAAGCAGGCACGTTTTGGCTGGGAGCAGGGAACAGGTGACACGTAGGAGCCTCAGCGGCAGCATGCGGCATGGGAACCAAGCATTAGACTTAACAGGTCTCGCCCAGGGATGCTCTTCTGGGCTCTCTGACCTCACTAATGAACGCTGCCCACTCTGGTCTGCCTGGTGTTACCTCTCCCTGGCCATCACCACGATACGAAGACAAAATTAAAAAAAGCAGCAGTATTCTCCTGCTGACAGCTTGCTTTATTTCTGCCTTGAGTACAACCTGCTACAAGTTTTTATTACTGTAGAACAGGAATATTGTTTGTTCCCTTTCTTTCCTATGGGTTTACTGATTTGGTACCAACAATAATACAGCTTTCCTGTCTACTTCAACCCAGCTAGCTACGATGTTGTACTGCATTTTAGTCCTGTGATAGATATGTACCTCTGCTTATGCTGCAGGTGGAACAAGGAGAGTACGAGCTGCAAGAAGGCTTCGCCATGGACCTGATGGTATGAGAGGACAACGAGGAGTCATTTGCAGTGTTTCGACTCAGCAAAGCAAGTACGCTCTCTTGACTCACAGGCTTTAGGAAATTTCCTGAAATTAAGATACCTTTATACAGCAAATAAAGGCCATTAACAAGATTTCAAAACGAGTGGCTTGTTTTCAGTGAATTTAAGAATTCCATCAGGTACAAAGGCCCAATTATTTATCATTCTTTGTTTTTGCTAAATGTTGGGAATGAATATTACCGTGTAAGTTTTTGTGTATTTTTGTAAGTGTGTTTTTGTTTGAGTGATGAAATAGTAAGCCAGAAATCGATTGTATCAGTTTCAGCTTAGCGTATCAGTTTCTCTTCAACCAACATTTGAAAAATCCAAGAAACTTCAGGACATTTTTAATAGCTCAACTGAGCCAAGTTTTCATATGTCATGGTCTCTTCTTCAAGCAAGAGAAACAGGGTGAAACAGCAAGAGAGATATCTGCTAATGCACACTTCATCATTACATTCAGATAAACAATACAATTAAATAATGTAGGAGGTCTGTAAAGATTAGAGAATTAGGGACCAAGCATTCCTTGGTGATCAGCTATTCATTAAGTATTGAAGAGTAACTTTTTGTGATTCTGTTTCTGTAAGCCGAGTCTGTCAAGTGGAGACTACTAGAAAACAGAACAGTGCTGCATTTTGTGTTTGGTGTGCCAAGCACTATTTCTCTATAGAGATGAACAGATTTTTTTTAATTTGCTATTTTATTGTATTTATAATTAGCCGTCTGGAAAAAAAAAGTTCTCTTTTAGCATCTGCAGTGATGCATTGATTCTTTCATTACAGCAAATACACATGACCCCCCGTGTTCAACTGTAAACAATAATAGTTACTGGCTTCATTAGGAAGCTAGCAGATGGCTTATAAGTTCTCATGGTAGCTTTTATCCATTTGAGGCTTGCAGTGTGCAAATGTTTGTCTTTTAAACAGGATAAAACAATGTAAAAGGGACTCTGTGCTTTGTTTTTATTAGTAGCAATTCATTTATGTTGCAGAGTTTAATCTGAGTATCTGAGTCCACTGTCAATTTTTCCTGGCTGCAGGTAAAATACTTGCTGAGCCTTGCCTCTGCCTCTGTGGCATTTTCTGTACCACAAGAAATGAGGTCAAATACCACTTCTGGAGCTTTGGCAGAGCTGTATTTCTCTTAGTAGGACTCATGTTATAAACCCAACCGTCCCCTTCCCTTCCCTTCCCTTCCCTTCCCTTCCCTTCCCTTCCCTTCCCTTCCCAAATCAAGTGGTGCCCCCTTTCAGCAGAGAGGCAGCACTGCCTCTAGTTTACCCTACATGGACTGAGGATCTGACCATGGAAATTATTAGTGCCGTTTTGTCATTCCAAAACATTATTTACACAGCCAAATTTTTGTGTACAGTTTTGGAATACCTGACGAATAACAGCTGATTTACTCTCACCACCAGTCAGGTGCCTGGAGTGTGATGAACTTCAGGATGCTTCCCAGATAGGCTGCAGGCAGGTGCGATGACTGTCAAATGTAACTGCCGTTTTTATTACCTACCTGGGCAGAGCTATCCGAAGACCAGTTAATCTTCAATAACATTTGGTAGAGCACAATAGCTCTTTTAAAGCAGAACAGTTTTATTTTAGTGTGTGAGTCTTTCATGGCTTTTCTCGTAGTTCTAATACAGCTCAGGCTCTCATTACTATTTTCATGTACTCAATTTTGTTGGTAGCTGGAATCAAGCTACATTATCGAGAAATAGAAGCAGGGGTCATATATTAAATATGGTGTTAAATACCTTCAGTCCTCTTTGAAAGCACAGACACATGGCGGTGCAAACTCCCTCAAAGTGTTGCACCGCTGTGTTTCAACTGGATCTGCACATGGAGGAGCCAATAGGTAGTTCATAGTTCATGTTCATTCAGTATTGGCTGCTCATGGTTTCTTCACACTAAGGCATAAGCATTTGGTTGATTTTACAATACGAATGTCTCTTTTCAGATAGAAATCAGCCATTTGTTTTGGAAAGGACCATCAAAAATTAGAAACTTTTGTATAGGAAAAGTCTTAAATGGGCTTAAATGAACCTGACTGCCTGGGCCTTGTGTTTCCTTATTGTACAGTAAGGGCATGAGTATCAAATTAGGGGGCTTTTTTGAGTAAACAGTGATCTAGTGAATCTTTAGGGTTTCATATTTTATTTTCATGTTCTATAGTCAGTTTTAAAGTTCAAAATTACTTTTGTAATACATGTCTATCTCCTGGAAGGGATATTGGAATTTTGCTTTCAGAGCATGTATTTTCAATTTTTATCCTCTTCTTTTTTATTAAAAATAATATTTGCATAAAAAACTTTCTTCCAAGCACATCTGCTCTTGCTTCTACCTCACCTGAAGATCTAACCCTTTGCATGTGACATCTTCAATGAAGAATAAGCAGCAGGAGCAGATGAGCTTTCAAGAAATAAAGATCCTATTTTCATGCAAATGTACTAGTAATTAAAAATGATGGGAGAAGAAAAAAGGCAACTCAATATACAATACTTTCAAATTTTAATTTGAGGTATAATAGTTTTAAACTTTTCCGTAAGAACTCCCAGACTCTTTAAGTGGTTTAGTTTTGAGAACAGTAATACTTGTCATTCAGATTAATGGGTTAGTTTTTCTGATCAAAAGACACCTTTAAAATAAGTTTGGGGGTAATAGTAAGAAGTTTTAAAGGTTTTTTTCCCTATGGTTTGAAAGTAAGTTAATTAAATTCCTAAGTAAACTGAACTTCCATTCAAGTCTGTGGGTGAAGTATAGCTGTACGCAAAAAGCCAGCCTGAGGCCTACTACAAGCCCCACATGACTTCCACTACAGAAAGTATGCCAGGCTGTATCTTCAACATTTACTCTTGCTTCGTTAACCATCTCACCTTTCCTGAAGGAAGCATTTTACTGAAAAACAAAGACTCTGTTTTTATTAAGTTTTACCATTCCTTATTAATCACTTCAAAGCTTAGAAAAGCAGGAAGGGGAAGATACTTTGTGGTAGTAATGCATCCCACAATTCTATCCTTTTAAAACCACTGCAGAAACTGAGAAAGATTTAACTTATACCTACTCTACTCTACTCTACTCTACTCTACTCTACTCTACTCTGTCCTATCCTCTGTTGAGATCTTGAGCATTCTCAATTCTCATGACACATGAAGAGAGTGACAAGCGCACAATTCGCAATAAAAGAAAATCATTGCCTAAGCATTGGACCTAGTTCTGTTCATCTTCAAAGTTGTAAGGTTGCAGAGTTGGAATGCATAAACAACTTCTGCCATTTTATCCTATGCTATTTAAATTCATTACTCAGTATATAGAAGTAGTCACAGCTCCCAAATGATAGGTACACCTTTATTGATTAGAAGTAAGTTTATTTCTGATGGGTTTGGAAAGGCTGGGCATTACATATATATACATACACACACATACATATTTTTTTATATATATATAAACAATGGAAAGCTGCATAATTTAGATCCTGCAGAATAAAGAAGTGAGGTATTGATGATTTATTGATTACAGCTTACATTTAGATGAGGAGATGCAGGAGCTGATAAATAATGTAAATATTTTAAAATTCTGTCAGTGATAATCTAAAGGGAATATTGTGATTTGCAGTAATACTTGGAAAAATTCCTTCACTAATGCTTGTAACTAGAATTTCTTGTACAGCAGGCTGAGGTATGGCCCGTGGACTTCACAGGGACTTGGTAATGCCCCATCCACATCAGCTAATTCTTTCTTCCTTTGCATTTCTGGCTTGTTTTTTGGTTTGTTTGTTTGTTTTTTTCCCTAGGGGAGGGAGGTGGACCACAAGAATAAAGTGAGGCAGCTCTATGGAAAACTAGATGCTATGACATAACATAAATTATGTTATTAAGCAAACATAAATGCTATGACTAGGACCTACCACTACATTTCAGTGCTTCAAATTTCAGTGGAATGAAGAAATGGAGGAGGCTAATAGAGGTTGGGTGTAGCTATGATAGGTATAGCAACCCATGCTCTACTAATTTGTTCCTGGATAAGATTTACTCAAATATTTTAGCTTCACTTTCATGCAAACTATTGGAACTTCATCATAGGTTTGCTTAGCTGGTGCCTTAGGCAGCTACACCAAGTGTTTGAGTTTCTTGTGGTAATGAACAATTAAAGCTAACTGAAAGCGCCTATATTTTTATAATTGATTTAGCAGTTGATTGTCTCTCAAGATTAATGATTTCCCTGTGCTCAGCAAGTAACATTGTCAGTTGATGCCTGAAGCCATACTATTTTTATTGCAAACATCATGGATGAAACATCATTTTTGTCAATTATAATTTGAGGGGATGAAACAAATTGTTCACAAAAGTAGAGAATATAAAATACAATTTTTAAGACCACCATATAGACCATAGCCGATTACTATTTAGTTATAAATTAGCTACCAATAAGTACCTTTGATATATTAATTCTTCTCCATATAATAACATAAAGCAAGGAACTCGCAGTAAGTCCTCTTTTTACAGTAGTAAGATTGCTTCCGTTTCTGCTTCTACCCTCATTTCATTTTCATAGCTTCCTTCACTACATGCCTATTAAAAACATTATTCTATTTCTTCCAACCTATTAGAAAGACTTATAAAAAAATTCTGGATGTCTTGAAAGCTTTGTAAAAGAAACAATGAAATGGAAAATCGTCCAGAACAGGATCCCAAGAAACTATTCTTGAATGCATTGGGCCTATTTGTATTCATCATTGTACTCACAAAGATAGGAATAATACCGCTGATACCAGTCGTGCTAGCAGCAGATTGCTCTATTTTGCATATTCTACCAAAAATGGTCATTAGTATTGCAAAACTAAGCATTCAAAAGATAGAAACTTACAATATTATGAAAAGAAGCATTAGGAGATTGCTTTAAGGAGGGAGAGTAGGGATAATTTGCATCTTAATGTGTGGATACAAAATCTGGAAATCTACCAAAGGTGGATATCTGAATGTCTTTGAGGAAAAATTCTTTATGAAAATATTAGATATGAAGTATAGATCTAAGATTCATCAGAGAGTTTGGCAGCGCCTTTATATTACCATCACCCAGTAAGACAATAAAAATATCTGAGCTACGTTAAGAATTAAGCAAGAACAGCCATAGGCTAATTCAAGACAATCGTAAAAGAAAACCACGAACACTCTCCATACTGACTTAGAAAGATTTAATAACGTAGAGGATCTACAAAGACCAACACAGAACAGGCCAGCATGGCAGAGATTAGTTCATCCCCTTGCTGTGAGGATTCAGATGGGGCAAGGAGGTGGTTTATTTTCTTCTCAGTACCTTGATCCCCAGCACAAAAACCTCTCAGAAAGGATCCCACACAATCACTGCTTTCAGTCCTATTTTCTCCACAGGTACCTGACTTCAGTAGGAAGGCAGCTGTATTGCTCTAGGTAGTGAAGGCTAGAACTAACTGTGAAAAAAGACTATTCTATTCTGTTCTGTTCTGTTCTATTAATTTTCTTACGCTGCACTTACTATCCTACTATTTTAGTTCTTTCCAATAATGAGGTGTGATGACTATCCTCATTTAACCTCTGCCCTAAGAATACTAGGGAAACATATAGGCATCTTTCGGTTTTGCTTTGTTGAGCAAGGTTTAGCTGGTCTTGCACATTAAACAGAAGGTAGTGACCCTGTGTGATAGTCTTTTCTTTCTGCAAGAATTGATTCTGTATTTTCTTCTTCCCCCTACCCTCAGTCCCTCCAGAATTTTGTCTGTCGTACAGGTAGATGTTATCCTGATAGAGGCTGACAAAGAAGCAACTCTGTCAAGCCATAACCTCACGTTCTTCATCCCCTAGCTTTCAGTTAGCTTGGCTTGAGGCTGCAGGATACCGAGATCTCAGATCTTCAGACTTAAAATCTATGAAGTCTGAAGAATATGGAGAGTGGGGAATGAGTTTTATGTGTCCAGAATTGACTCCGATTCTCAGAAGATGAGTAACAGGTTACAGCTTCTGGAGAGCTGCAGGTTTCATGCTGTTTTGCTGTAATCTAGGTAACTGAAGTATGAATAACAAAGCAAGATCACCATCTAGCACAATTCAACAAAGACAACTGCCCGAGAGCAAGCATTAGTCCCAGATGCAAAGATGTAAGAATCCACAAATAGTCCCTAATTATGGACTGAGTTGGCCACTTACCGTTTTGTACTTTCAGTCAGAGTAGACTTAGTGCCTCTGTGAGCTCTTCAAGTAGCATCACTTATTTCTTTGCTTCAGCTTCAGCCAAATGTTTATTTGTGAGCTGCTGTTGTCAAAAAAATAAGCCATCTTGATGCTAATGAGTATGGTCAGATGCGGTGAAATGTGACTTGCACTTGTTGTCTTAATGTTGTCTAACTGATTCTCCTAAAGGCTGCATTTGGAAACTGCAAAGGCCGGTGGGAGACTAAACCTCATGCAACTAATGTAAATCGAGGATTTGGTAGCAATAGAACTGCTTCCACTCACTGTTCTTAAGTATGCACCTTCGGGGCGAGGGGGGAACTCACACTGCAACAGTCAAAGTGCAAGGATATATACAGCAGTGATGAATTTAGCATATACTGCACTAGTTAGAGAGTATAGCAACGAAGAACATCACTTAGTGCTTAATATATGCACTTTTGAAATACGGTGCACTAAATCCCTCTTTATTCCCAGAAGTATCACAGCAGTCTTCCCACAAGTACTGTCCTCTACCTGTATACCTCCTTCTGATTTTCTGAGAATAACTGGAAGATTCTCAGAGAAAGAGGAAAATTCATTTTGCAATTCTGCCAGTCACTAATGTGTCTGCTGGCATAATTACCAGTTCACTGCACAAAGACAGCCAAACAAGTAAACTGATGGAAAGAACTGTTAATCTTTGTCTTCCTGGGACAGATTCAAACTAATATTCTAGTTTTCAATTCTTTTCACACTCCTTTGTACTGTGAATCTGGATTTAGCATTCTCCATCTACTGCATGTAATTTTTGTCTTTTCTAGCTGCTGCCAGATATTGAATGGCTAATTGTATTTATACAGTATTTTA
Source organism: Aptenodytes forsteri (assembly GCF_000699145.1). Classification (NCBI taxonomy): domain Eukaryota; kingdom Metazoa; phylum Chordata; class Aves; order Sphenisciformes; family Spheniscidae; genus Aptenodytes; species Aptenodytes forsteri. The sequence goes on along the minus strand of NW_008795127.1, from coordinate 1,122,911 downwards.
CATTCTTACCAAATGGTTTGAACATAATTTAATATAATAATTTATCTAATTACCTGATGTTTTAAACTTTGTATTGAACACTGCCAGGTCTTTGACATGCTCAGTGCAGCCCATAATTTAGGGCATAATCTCTGTTATTTTTTTAATTTCCTTATGCTTACTTTTATACATTTTAAATCTTCACTTCTATGGCATATGCATATCCACTTTTTTTCCATTCAGTTTGAACTATGTTACCTGTATTCCTGACACATCAAATTGCATACCTTGAAGCTCTGTCAGTTTTCCAGTTCATTAGTATGACGAAAATGAGGATCTAATGCTAAGCTCTGTGGTGCGGCATTTGTCATCTTCCTTTTACATTTATGGTCATTCCTTGACTTTGTAAGCAAGCCAGTTTGTTGTCCTGTTGAGTATTACTTCCTTACCTTCTTACCTTATTAATTAATAAGGTATTTGGTACTGGATTAAAAGCTTCCTTGGAATCCAAGTGAATAATGTATACTTCTTTACTCTTGTCTGCTTTTATTGCCATTTCCTCAAAGAAATTAAGCTAGTTTGTTATGCATGATTTCCATTTTGGTAATCTTCACACCAAAATATTAAAAATTCTATTTGCGTGGAAGGTCTGGGCAGTTTACCAAAATAGAAATGTTCCTCTTGTACTTTTAGATACCTATTGTAATGCCATAAGCAATATTTAACATTTTACTGACAGTACATAAAGCAATGTATGTGGTACTGTACCCAATGCAAAAATACATTTTCACATAACAGAAAGGAACTACAGCCTAATAGAGAACAAAGTAGATTCCATCAAGAAATACTTTAAAATGTCATGAAACATGTATTTTACACACAAAAATCTGCCAATCAAGTTTTTACATCAGTTACAATTTCATAAAGTACCCTGGGGTGTGACTCTGTAGCAATGTGAAGACAACAAAGGAAATATAAGTCTGCAAAAATGTCACAAACACATTAAATCTAAAAAGTACCCATTAAATTTGATGGAAGAAGAATTACTGTTCCAACCTATTAGGCTGTTATATATTTAGAACTGGAATTCCTTTAAAATTCCTTGCCACTGAAACCCCTATGAATTCCACAGGGATTCATGATTAAAAGAAGTCTGATTTGAGACTTTTGCCATATTGCTGTTCTTTTGACTTAACTGAAAATTTTGTGGGCACGTTAAGGGCTATATAGACTTTTGTTAGCAACACTTTTTTTGTTTCCTTACATACTTCATTTTTTTGTGCTTTATTAATTGATACGGATTTTAAATAATGACAACAGAGAAACAGAAAACAGAGCATCTTCTCTTTTGGCTGCATGAAATAAGAAGAACAACGCCTGAGTTTGTGACTCTCCATGCAAAGAGAACACAGTTGTGTTCCATATGCAAAGCATGGTCCCATAAACTTGACCACTACAGCCAACTTCACAAATTGGTAGTCAGCCTCAGAGTCTAGCTTAGAGGACTGGTTCTCCAGCCATTCATGTGACTTAATGCTTTTACCACACTGGCTGACGTGTCCTACCATTGCTTCTTGAGGTATTCTGGCCCCTGGTGATTGTCCATCACGACAACTGATCTCTTGGACCATGCAAGCCCATAGCCTCCTGAACCACACTAGATATAGTTGTAACTGTGGGGCCAAATAGCGAAGTGACAGAGTTGACATCTGCCTCTACATAATCTTGGACCAGTGGGTATCCCTCCTGGCATATTCTCTTTCACTTCCTTCAAAGATGAGACATAGTTTGTATTGTATGTTTAGAGACTTCACCAGTCTCTGGGACTGCAGCAGTCCCTCTGGGTCCTAAGGTCGATAACTTCCATCTTCCTTAAAAAGATTGCATCAGGAATGGAGGTGTTATGAGTCATTGGCCTCCTGTGTCCTTCGCTGGAAAGAATTTGATGTTCACAGTAGGAGTTTCTTTCCTCTCTGTTTTGGGTCTGCTTGGGTTTTCTTACTACAGTATGCATCCTTCTCATTGCTAAAGTCTGAAATTCGTTCCACAGCTTCCCACAGCCCCTTTCAATGTGAAGACCCACTGTTACAATGGGGTAGTTAGACTTTTACCACATAAAGTATCCACAGACCAAGCTCAACCCAGTTCGGCAATACCCACTTGACCAGTAGAGGATTGTCATACACTGAAAAAAACCAAAATCAGCTCAAGTCAAGACAAGCCCAGGCAGCTCCTGAGACCCTGCACTGTCAGGTCACTACGGAGTCTCTGGCCTTTTAGTAGTATTGGCAAAATCGTATTTACTGAGCTACATCTGAATGCACTGAAAAGAATAACATCGTGAATAGTGTCTCATTTTACCAGTAAGAGGTCTTTGCTTTTCCGGGCCTCTTCCTCTGTCTGGGAACACGAGCACACTCTTTCCAACTACTTTTCCTCAGTCTTGCCCCAAGGCTAATGTCAGGCCAGGCTGAACACACTTAGGATGCCCTCCCATAATGTTCTCCCTCTAAACCCCCTCTGAGTCCTGCCTTGCACTTCCTCAGTGGTCTTTTTTCTACCTTCAGTTTCACCATCCTTGTAGACATTCCGGTTTAGCAAAGTAGACTGTATTGACATCATCACCCCCATATTATCCATATCCTTTTTGGCTCCTTTGAAAAACTTTTATCAGAATTGTAAAGCAGTATTTTCCTCAACTGACTGCTAACTCCTCCCAAATAAATCAGATCTATCCAGGTGTACCCTAATTCTGTTCCTTATCATGGTTTCTAGTAATTTGCCCAGTACGCGTCAGACTTACATTCCTACCATTCCCCGGATCTTCTCTGGAACTTTTTTAAAGAATTGATGTCACATCTGCTGCCTTCCAGAAGCAAGGCAATTTTAAGCAATAGGTTACACCCTGCTGTGAGTAATTCAGCTCTTTCATCCTTGAGTTCCTTTAGAAATTTGGAGTGAATACTATACAGTCCTGGTGATTTTCACTTTAGCTATTTATTCCATAATCTCTTCTACGGTAATTTCAATTTCAGACTGATCTTCAGATGGGTCCCCCACCAAGAAGGGTTCTGGTTTTGGCATCTTCCCAGTTCCTTCCACAGCTAACACCAACGCAAAGAGTTCACGTAGCTTCTCTGCAACGACCTTGTCTTCTCTGAGTACTCTTTTATGCCCTGAAAACCAACTGGCCTTACAGATTCTGGCAAACTTCCTGCTCCTGATGTGTTTTGTAGAGAAAAGGATTATTAGTTTTGATTCCTTTGTTAGTTATTATTCAGATGCTTTTTGGTCTGCCTTATTATGTTTTCACATTTAACCTGCCAGAGTTTATAACTCTTTCTTCTTGTGTCATTTGAACATGACTTCAGCATTTTCCAAGATGTATTTTTGCTTCTAACAACCTCACTTACCCTGCTGGTTAGTTACACCAGCTTCCTTCTGCCCTTTCTGAAGTCTTTCTTAAGAGAAAGTATGTATTTCTACTACAATATTCTTAAATAGGTTCCTTGGTGCCTGTACAGAGTTGAGAGACTGAGCTGCCCTTCGCTTCCTTTTAACAAACTTCCTCTTTCTTAACTTCGTTACTTTATTTTTAATTAAAACAAAACTGTAGGGAAGAAGTGCCTGGGTGTAAGCCCCTAGCTGTTCCTTGACCACGATCTAGCCTAGATGTTGTTGAAGGAGATTCCTGGCAGGGTTCCCTTCCTCAGAGCAGGGTCTGTAGAGAGCAAAGAAATAAAAGTGTGGGGAGATACGCGGGGATATGTGCATGTGCTGTTCTAGGACTTTCTGTGTTCTTACCTGCCCTTGCTTTTTCCCCAACTCCTATGGGTAATTAATTCATGCAGCTGCCCTGTGCTTCGCTCCCTCATACCACTATCAGTTTCGGTAAACAGTTGTCCCTATTTGTATTTTTGTGGCACTCTTACTGACATTTTGGGACCATGGCGGTGGGGGGTGACTGGATTTCTCTGACGTCATATCTGGAATGACAATGGTAATCAGAGTGATGCTCTGCACAGTAAGGCTATAGATACTAGCATGTGCATTGAGCTTCCCTGCTAAAGCAACAGGGACAACTCTTCACAGTATCTGTTCAGTGACCCAGCTGCTACATGAGTCTTGCACACGCAGGGTCAGCAGAACCAAAGGGAATGGCTCAGTACCGAGGCCTCTATGCAGAAGTCAGTTGTGACAACCGCAGTGAATGATTACAAGACTGTGCAGAAGGAAGGTGTAGGGCTCTCCTCTCATCAGCCTCACATGAGGGACCTTGCATGCCTCGGGTAACTCGGCCACCAGTCAGGCTCATAGGAAGGTCCACTGTGATGGTCTGCTTGTCTGAAATGTACAATACCTTTGGGTACAGGGGAACTGACCGTCTGGGCTGGGAGATCTGTATTGTGGCTAAGACAGTTCAATTATGGCATTCAAAATCAATGACTTTTCAAAATAATGAGGTGTAAAAATAATAACAGGCTGGGATTCTTCTCACTTCCTTTCTATGGTACTTTTTCAGACTTCTATTCTAAGGTTCTTTACTACTCATGTTTCTCTGCAGCCCAGTTCAGAAACCTTTTGAAGAAGCACTGAGGAAAAGCTGAAATCCAAAAGTTAGAACTTTTCTCCATGCCATGGCAGTTTCCAAGTCATGGAAACCAGTGAGAAAATTGAAAGCTTGGGTCCTGCCTACCACTTTAATTAAAAAAAAGTTGTCAAATGTGAAAATAAACATGTAGAATTAACCCATTCTGACATATTCTAAATTTGGGATCAAAGAGAGAAGCTTGTCACAGTGGGCTCCCACAGAAGTCAGGAAGGTAAGATTCCTGAGGCTTTGATCAGCATTGGCTGATACTGAGCTGTCATTCAGTGGTTTATATCCCTGGAATATATAGTCATGGTTACAGTATGTTCCTCCTTTAGTATGCACAGATCTCTGCTCTGCAGAAAGTAAAGGATTTTAAGCTCTTCTGTAAGATCACAAATAAAGATTAAGATCTTGCATAGCATAAATACTGTTTTATTTATTTGTCCTCTAGCAGTGAGGCACTGCTATTATGGGTGGGATTTCTCCTTCACCAGTACACTTGCTATATCCCATTTCCAGCACTATCCATTTTGAGTTATCGCTATCTTATTTTTATTCTGTGCATTAGTATTTGCCAGCGGGTGGTCAGGAGTACAACAGAAATTCTGTGCAAGCAGTCAGTACTTCTGACAGGGTTTTCTTGGTCCTACTGCTGTTGAATTAACCGGAGAATAGAGCAGAAAAACATTTTTAGAAAGTTGTGTTTGATGCCAAGTGGAAACAGAAGACTACCTCCATCAAGAAACCTTTCTTTACTGGGTACCTGATGCACTACAGCTAAATATAAATAGCTTTAGTAAGATTTCTTACAGCTTCAGGCTTTGAGAATAAAAGCATTAGCTCTTACAGACCATAGTAGTTCTCATATAATCTGCAGCTCATTTCAGCAGCCATCATCTTTCATTTGTCAGCTCAGAAAAATTGACAAACTCAATCCAATGTCTGTTATTGACTGCAAGAGCTGCTATTTTCCTGGTAATTATCTTAGTTCATGCCACAAGTCTGAATTTAAATGCATAATTCAAAATCTTTTGAAGTTGTATGAGTCTTAGCTGTTGCATTCCTCTGCATTATGCTTGACAAATTTAGGTCCTATTTAACATTTCTAATTATTTTTTATCTTGAAGGAAATTATACTTGTCAAGCTATTCCATAAATACATAATTTTGGAGTAAGAATTTACTCATGAAAGCATACTGTCATGTTAACATAAGCAGAAATTATGAGTCCAGCTCCCTTCCCCAATAAATTAAGATTTGACTTTATTTGCCTTGTGATTTTAGAGGCTTTTCAGATTCACTTAGTTCACTTTTTAAAAGTAGTTAAAATTCACTTTTTATCTACAAAGTCTAGAAAAAATGTTTTCCTGTAAATGATAACTTACATTTTCACACTAGCATTTACTGGCTTGACCTTTAAGTAAACCATCAACTATCAGAAGATTGGAAATAAAATAATCAGAAGTGGTAATTATGAAAGCACCATAGAAAGAAAAGCTTTGATAAACTAATAGTATAATTAGTAACTGAGAGAGCAGTGGAAATTAATGTTTGATAAATTGCACTTTAAAGTATATCTGGAGTTGCATTTCTTTGCAAAATTGAGGGTAAAACTGTTTCCTTATAAAAAATGATGATTCTCTAAATTTGGAATCAGAATAATGTCAGAGGCTGCTCTGACATTAAGAGACTGAAAAAAGACTGCTTTTTTTTTTTTATTATGCAAAATCTAGAAATGTGGCATTCTAAACATGGTAAACACTAGCCACTCCATAAGGTGAAATTGCTTTGGATAAGATTTTAAAGGTATCTTGAACTTGAAATGTAGGCTTGTAAAACACAGAAGTGTTCAAACATTCCTGCAAATAAGTGAGGTAGATGACATGATGAAAAATAATGGAATGGTCAGCTTAGACTAGGACAAAGCACAAAACTGTAAAAAACTGTGGGTGTTAATATAGTGTATATATATGTTAATATATAATATATATAAAATATGTAATGGTCAATTATAAGTTAGTGATAACTAACATAATTTTTTAATATTTAAAAAAAAGTTCTGAAAAGATACTTTTACTCAATAAAATTTTTACTTTGCCTCTGTAGTTGGCATGTGATTGTAATTGTAAATGCTTGGATATCAATGAATATTATTCTCCTGACTAATAAAAGGTTAAGCAATGTAAAGGGGAATAACCTGAAATGGGGTCAGAGTTCCAGACAATTTTTTGCAGCTGATTTCTGCAAATGAGTCACTAAGGAATTTATCTTGGAAGCATAGGAAATACCACAGACTACACAAATCTAAGACTCGAGCATTCTACTGCCTGGCTGCTGAAATGAATGTAACCATTGTGTGGGATACACTAATGAAATAAAACATCTGTGGGTGTAGTTTCTTCCCATGCTCTAGGCAATTTATGTTTGTTTTATATCCTGAATCATGAGAGTTTATATCCCTCATACATTTTAATACTGACATAACTCTTGCTATTCTTATTATTCATATAAAAGCGTAATCTTTTTTTAAGTCCTATTTAGCTCATCTCTAAGATGTCTTTCAGACATGAGTTTACAGGTTAATTATGTATCAAGAAAATATTTCCTTTTAACATTATTATGTGTGCCAATTTTTTTGTTTCTCAGTGTCTTGTATTATGAAAAAGGGTAAATAAAGACAAATATTTTATCTAGTCATAAACATTATCTATGCCTGTTATGGCAGTATGTCATCTTATCTTCATTTTCCCCTAACATGGAAGCATCTAATTGCCTTTGCTGCCTTCCATTGTACTGTTTCCCCTTCTGTTGTATCCTTTCAAATCCTGGTAACAAGAATACTGAATACAGCATTTAAGAGATGCTGATGGAAATGTCTCATCTTACAGTGTTTCAGAATAGCACAGAAAGCACAGATATCCAGTTTAGTTTTAATAATGTTGAGAGAATATGAATTTCACCATATGTCTTGGCCAACAAATCTAATTCTTGGGATTCTTCTCAGGACTGGGTTTATGTGCAATTGTCCACTAGAGAGCAGGCTGAGACCAACAAACCCATTTTGTTCTTGTCATAAACTGACTTTGAACCCAGGTGTCTTAATGTAAATCGTTAGTACATTAAAGCACTGCACCTTCTAGCTTCAGCTGTGAGTATATATACTGCTGTCAAACTTGATGGATATAGCTTGTGAAGCTTAGTGACCTAAGGTGGTGATAATAAAGTATTCTGGAACCTGGGTAACATTTTATTCTGTCACTATGGTTTTCTTGCTCTGGTGACATCAACTAATTTGTACTGCTTTACAGGGAATTTCTATACCCAGCTTTTTAGCCAGAGTCTCGGTTTCCTTACACTGCTCTTACTCTTCTCTGTCAGACTGAATTTCTTTCAGAGACAAAATATTGCTCGATATTGATTCCACTGTACTAGCTAATTTCAGGTTCTCATACTGCAGATCAGCTGAAGCACTGTTCAAAATCTTGAAGAATTTTCTAACACAAAATGCACAAAAAAAATGACCCATATAATACCTCCCAACAAGAATCCTCTGTTCTCTAATCCTTTAAAAAACCGTTAAAGTCAATTTAACAGATTCCTTGCATGGAAACATTTTATCCTAAAAAGTTGTACTAACAAGAGTAGCCAGTTTTCACAAAGCCCATAAAATTCTTATTATTTTTGGCCTGTTTCTTATTTTGCTTGTGTAAGACTTTCATCTTCTGTGGAAAAATGCTCACCCCAGAGGGCATACATACTAGTGGAGAGATTTGGAGTTCTCCTTGTTACTGTCTCTATAGAACCCACTGAATTTTTGTAGAATTAATAGGGAGGTTTTTAGTTTACTTTCCTGTAAATTAAGAATATCACATTTCAGTTCCCTTTTGCTTCCTCAGTTCTGGAAAAAATAAAGTACATCTGTTATTTAATTTCTTTATCTCCCTAGGCTGCTGTAAAGGCTGGCCTCAAAAGACAATTTTTCTTCAGTACTTTGAACCCTAATAATATTCTATTGTATTCTGAGAAATACAGATTGGAAATATCTAACTAATGTCTGTTTTCTCTTTCCACAATCTACAGCCCATCCACCTTTGAATTCCTTAATGATTCCTGCTTCAAAGATCACATCCTGCTCTTTGCCTTCTTTACCTAATCCTCTGTTTTCTATAGCACAAAGCTGCTGTGGCTCTGTGCTAGAATTCCTCATTTACCATATACTGTCTTTGCTGTCTGAGTCAATGCCTTCCTAATGTGAATATGCTTCTATTTATAATGGTTTTAAAGTTACAATAGCATAAAAAAATATGGATACAACCTGGAAGATAAAAAATAATCTTAGTAGAAGCAAATGCTCAGCTTGGGTTATTTCAGCCTGAACAAATCATGTTTGTCTGATGTAGACAACTAAAAGCAGAATCTCATAATGGGAAAGTGCCAGGAAATCTTGAAAAGGAATCACACTGCCAACTATGCTTATGAAATAAATTAGGTTTACTAATGATTATATTTCCCCTCATATCTACAGAGGGAGCACAGAGTTCCTGTTCTTCGAAGTTGGGATGTCAAATGTATTTCCTGACAGCTCCAGCTCACTTTTCATTATTGATAAGTTAAAGCAGCGTGGCTCTTAGCTGCTCTTCTGTAATTAGTTCAATGAGTTTAGGAAACAGCCAGAGCTTAGTCGGAAGAGATGAAAAGAAGTCACACATAATATGATAGTGGCACCTGAGCCCCCTCTGCCTTGCTGCCAAGCTAACACTCAGGATGTTACAAAATGAAGGCTTCATGCCTCCTGTTTTTCAGTTCTCTTGGTGCTATGTCCTAGGAATGGAGCAGTTATTACTGAGGAAGGAAAATGCCTTTGGTGCTAATGGGTATTTGGGGAAATGGCAATGTTGGCAAACTTGAAAGGCAAGTAGGTCAAAGGGATCTCATTGTGCTGAGGTGAGATACAGGACAAAAACAGGGTGATTGCAGCAGTTTTTGTTTCTCTTAACTTAGTTTAATTTTGCTAGCTAAAGCAGTATATCTAAGAATCCTGAAATATTTTACTCTTTATTTTTTTTACCCCAATCCACAGGTTAGCTGAAAGGGTAATTCACCTCTTATCACAGAATGGATTTAGCATGTTTACTTAAAACCTTCCATGCTAAATCCCGTATAAAGACGTAAGAAAATGATTCTGTATAGCAGCTCTTATATGAAGATTTAAGTATTATCACACAGTAATAATGAAATCTAAACATACAGCTAAGATAAATGATGGAAAATTATACATAAAAATAGGAAAATTCTCTATAGAAGAAGTCTAAAGCTTATCATAAACAAAGAAAAATTTGAAAGGACCAAGAAACTTTGAGAGAAACTCCACTGAGGTTAAAGGAGACAAGCATAAAAGGAATTTGTATCAGCAGAAGAAAAAAAAAAGACTACAAAGAGCAAACCAGTTGCCCAGATATGAAGCGATACATGTATTCGAGATTATTTGTGTGTGATGGAAGAGTAAAGGTTTCTTTCTTCAGAATGTGTCTGAGGTAGTGACTACAGGTAGTGTTATTGTCCAGCTGGAGTTTTTGCAAGTTGATACACTGCAACAGATTTTGGGCCTTCTGGAAGGTTCATGGAAGTAATGTGAAAAGCTACTGCATCATGATAGGAAAATCATGCCAAATCAGTAGGGATGGAAATAGAAAATAATCTTCTTAGATATTAAAAATAGCCTTGAAAAATAAGGGGAAGGTAACAGAAGAAATAGAAAGCTGTGAAGTATGTAGGCAGGTGCTGAGTACAGAAGCGGCATGCCAAGAAAGTGAAATTTTATACTCAAAGCAGAAAATTAATTTCTCACTTCTAATTAGGGGATAGCTGTGATCATGACTAGTATGGGTGGGCAAAGAAGGTAATTCATATTTTGGAAGAAAACACTAGGGTTGCCAGAAGACTTGCAGTCTGAGACTTTATGGATCGGTTTACTTTCCAAAGGACAACTTCACAAGATTATCTGGCATTTCCAATTCTTGATGGAGATAGGAGAAAAGATCATGTGCAATATCTTCTGTTTTTCTAGCACTTGTCTTTGTCCTGTCAATTGTACTAGCTTGCATAAAACAGGGAATTTGGAAGCAAGGGCAGGTATGAATGGAACAAGGAGTTTCAAAAGTAGAGAACTGGTCAAAGACATAGATACAAACATTAAAAAAAACCAGAGATAAGCACAAGCAAATAACATACAGAAAGAACAAATCTAGCTGGAGAATATACTGATATCAAAGAAATGACGAGCTGATCAGGGCACTGGGAAGATAATATCTGCCTATAACTAGAACTGTCAGTATGAATAAAACAAGAAAACAGTCAAAATTAGCAAAACCACCATACGTTCATAAAAATTTTAGGTGAGATGGAAAACAGCTGTCAGGTGAAAAATGGAACAGAAGACTGTTTAAAGAGTATTGTTTATATACTCATTTGTGACCCCAGTCAGAATAAAGTGCAAATAAAAGACAGCTCTCAGAGAAAACTCTAACTACTGTTCATCAAGGTGAGAAGCTGGATTTAGGAAGTTCTGGATTTAGAGAGTTAGTAAACTGCAGAAATTTTGAGTCTGGAAGACTGAGAATATGATACTCAAAATAGTGTCAGACTTGGACAGGAAGGAAGAAAACTTAAATCCAGCACTTGATTCTAGTTTTCAAGGAACAGATGCTATAGAAATGTGAGGTAATATACAAGCTATCGAAATCTAAGAAGAGAGAAGAGAAAAGGTTTCCATTAGGACATGAAAATCATAGAAATACCTTAGTATTGGCTGGATTCTGTCAGAGATGGTCATCACGCACAAGAGTTTCTGGCATGCAGTGTTTATGAATCTGTAAAAATGTAGGCACCTAAAGACAGATTTCGATGTCCTGAATTTTGGCACCCGAGTTTGAAAATACTGGATTTGCAACAGGCTTCCATCTGCACCAAAATTACCGTGATACCATGCTATTTGGTTTTGATCAAAGGCTAGTAATAAGTTGCATTTCTTTCCATCTTTATTAATAAGTAGTTCCAAAATTATATAGTATAAAGAGTCACATGCTGAAGTTAAAACTCCTGTAGCAATTCTGAAATGCTTATGCCCCCTATACAGAATGCTACAATATAAAAATCTAACAGTTTATTGCAGTCTATTAATGGGCTGGTTTACTAACAAGCTGCTGCAGCTAACCCTGTTTAGGTCTTCCAGCGAAGGGGTTCCATCAATAGGACTTTGTTCACAGAACAAAGCCTGACATTGCAACAAACGTCATTTGATCAGTGAGGAAGCCATAAATTCATATTATTGATTAAATTAATTATAGAAATTGAGAACTGCAGCATTTACCAGCAGCTGCATTTGATTAAATATGTTCTCGGTGTGTAAGCAAGTATAGGAGGAAAAGTTTAACTCAAGTAGAAGTTCCTATTTGGAAAAATATTTGGAAGATGAGACTTGCCTAAAAATTAATCCCCTTCTCTAACTATAAAAATTATCCTGTCAGCGAGCCGTACTTCTCTGAAAGACAGAGGAGAACCAGATGTTAAGATATAAAGACATATTGCCTTATTTATTTATCTGTCTTTCTCTCCAAATCTAGTAATTAGTTCCTGAAAAATTCATTCTATTAGAGAAAAAGATGACAGCTCATTAGCAATGTCTTTTTACTTTTCCCTTAAGTTTTGAGAGTGATTTCAGGGTGGTCTACCAAATTGCATACTCCATATCCTGGCAAATAGCAAACATTACTTTCCGAGTGACAACTTATACATATGCTACATTTGGGGAGAGATCTTGCTTGCCAACGAAGTTAAAAGAGTCTGCTGGCAAGCAGCAAGAAAGTGGGGAGGGGGTCTGAAACCTGGGTTTTCCCCAAACTCAACTTAGTTTGCTTTTATCAAAATTGACAAAAGGTAGAAGATGTGAAAATTTCATAAGCAGTAAGCCAAAAATATAAGCATCTTGACAGATGGTTATATATTTAGCATGTCTTTCAAACTTGTATCACTTCTCATTAATAAGAACATCTAAAATATTTGTAATCAGCTCAGATTGTTTATTGACATCTATACAGCAAGGTCATGATAATCCATGCTCGGGACTTTCACCTAGGAAATGAGAGACAAACAAAAAAAACCCCTACAGAAGAGTACCTGAGGTACTCCATGCTTCTTCACATATATCCTCCGTCTGTGGAATAAAAGAGGAATGTGTAAGGGCAGGGCTAGCGTGTCAGATACAAAATTAAAAGAAATTCAGCCTATTTGAGTGCATGCTTGTCTTAACAGGGACTTTTGAGTCAGAGCACTCCAGTTCTGTCACAGGGATCTGAATGGTCCTGAGACAGATGAAGGGCGCAAATAAGCTTCTAGATTGCAGCGAAAGACAGAGTTAATGGAGAGGAGGATTCAGACAGCAGATCCAGAGGAGCTGCTGTTTTTGCAAAGCAGGCAGCTGCCAGAGAAGTCTTACGGAACCTACCAGGCAGCGGGACATTGTCCCAAACTTGTAGCAAGTCAAGCTACCAGCCCTCAGCGCAACCGTATGTTTAGGCCTAAATCTCACCTAATCCAGGTGTAACTTTCTCTAGGTATCTGTAATCACATAACCTACTTCCAATGTGTGCGTGAAGAAAGATGCTGTCGTGTCAGGTACCACCTCCATAGCGCATCGTCAGAAGAGCAGTCACAACTTTGCCACAAGAGAAGTTTTCAGTATAATTCTAAAAAAAAAAACCAGGAGAAAACCAAAACATAGCTGGGTTTCCTGAAAACGTGTCATTTAGCAACACTATAGGAGTCGTCTAACTAAAATGCCACCAAAAGTTTTCCTTCTCAGGCCATATCACTGCTGTATTATTAGAAATCCTGAATGTTGTTGGTCTGTTTTTTGAGGAAGAACAAGATAGAAGAGTCAATAACCTTTGAAAAATTAAAAAAATGATACATTTGTGAACTTAACAGATGGAGATACAAGAGTAGTTTCCAATTACTACGGAAACTTATTTGCTAAGCATGACAAAAACATTTAAGTTTTGCATTTCAAAAAGAATATAATACTTATGTAAAGTTGAAAACTGCACTCCAAAATTAAAAACCTCTTTGCCTAATAATATAAGCGGTTATTTTGCAGTGTGTATTTTTTTCTCCTATGATGGGAGAGAAAGAGAAGGCAGCAAGAATCTTAGTTTGGTTTCTTTTGGAGAAATGGGGATTCTATTATTTTGAATTTGGTTCTGGCTGATTCATAGATATTAGCTGGAAAACGTGATAAATTCAAAGGAAGGGAATAGTTTGTAAGAACTCCTAATAAGCATTCACAGAACAGAAAATCCATCATTCACTGTGTATGATCAGCACATAAGCAGTGCTTTTTAAAGGTTAGTAGTTGTTATGGTTTGTCCTCAGAATCTTAATTATGAAAAATAACAAATTTAGCATGGGTAATTGTAGCACTGTTAATTTTAATTCATATTTCAAGAGTGCAGAAACACATATACAGATAGTAGAAAACTTTTTGAACTGAATTACACTAATTTTTTCTCCAGATTAATTAAATGAGTGCTCTTTAACTCTCTTTGTGATCAACCATAATCAGGCCTTTCATTTCACCTTCAGGCTTATGCTTTCCTGAGTGATGCTACTTTCATTAAATTTCTCTTCTTTTTCTTGCATTTAAATTGTTTCTTTTCATTCATTAACAAACTGTACATGAACATTTGTTGTCCATATGTAATTGTGATAATAGAAGTCTTGCAAACTGAAATAGCTCTATGTTTTCCCACTCTGAGGGCTGGAAAACTTGTCAGTTGAAATATAACAGGCTGCCTTTGCCAAGTTTTCTGGTTACAACTGAATAGGAATAGCTGTGAAATTAAGTAACATTTTCATACTTGATGCTTTGTCAGTTGTTTAAAAAAAAAAAGATAGCTAGCTGATACAGCAATCTAAATATGAAAACATACTAGCAGCTTCTGGGATAGGACTACTATCCCAGAAATCCCAGTGTCCCAAAAATTTCCTTCTTCCCAACCTGAAGCATCCTCCTAGATGAAGATTTTTGACCAGGCTGCAGGAAACCATTATCTCAGCCATGTCTGTTGACCACGTTCAGCTCAATGGTGCAGCACACGTGCAGTGTGAGCTGCACGGCTGGCGCGCACAAATCCCTCTCGGGGATGCTCTCAAAGGCGAGTGTTTTCCTTTTGTCCATCACCGCTCTCACCGAGTTTGTCACACCTGTCACTGCCTCCAGTGGGAACCAAATCGGACACGTACGGCTGCGTTTGGGCAGTCTTCACCTGATGTCTCACAGCCCCATGGAGCGAACATCTGTACCTTGCTCCCATTTGAGTGCTTCCGTAAAGGCAGGCCCCTCTAGCAACCAGCCAGCCAGGGTAGGCAGCTCCTCACAGAAGGCAGGCAAACACACCAGACCAACTTTTAGTATTTATTATCATACCAGTTATTTTGCACTGTAATAGGCTATGTATATATGTTCAGCTACCCGAGCATCCTGGGAGACTTCTAAAACCTGGCAGCAGCTGCGGGTATTAATAAACCATAACTCACTTTCCACATCAATTTCATATCCAGAGATCAAAGAAACTATTTTTAGACATTTTAATATGTTAATGCCAAGCTTTAATAAATAGCATGTACCTCAAGAGCGTGGGCTGGGCAAAAACCTGCATGCTTGTGTCAAAGCATAACGTTACAAGCAGCATCTGCCAGAAAACGGAAAACTACAAGAACACGTATTCAAGTAACTCATTTAAAGTACCGCGGAGGCTCACAAAACCGCAGGGGCGGAAGTGCCCCCCCCCGGCCCAGGGAGATCCGTGCTCGGGCACTGCAGGTGCATTAAAACAAGAGCCCACCGGCCTCCCCGCCGCCTGTCGGGGCCTGGGGATCGCCGCGGTCCCCTCGCTCG
>NW_008795127.1:1055354-1106811 GCF_000699145.1 Aptenodytes forsteri | reverse complement strand
TGGGTGGGCGCCCCGTGGGGGTCGGGCTCCGCGGTGCAGAGGGGCTCCCACATCGCGGGGGCGCGGCGTGGGCCCGGGCAGCGCCGGCTGCGGGCGTGCGGAGGGAAATGCCGCGTCACCGCGGGGAGGCGTTTCTTGAAGCTTCTGAAGGCCCTGTCGTGAGGGTATGGCCTGTTCTATTTATTTTTTGTAATCATTGGGATAGGAAAAAGAGCAGGTAGGGTATCTTGTATTCTTTATTTCCTAAAGTGGTGACCGGCATGAGCAGTATGCAATTAATTAAAGTCAAAGAAGTGATGCCGTAAAATCAGATAAGAAAGCAGAGGAAAAACTTAAAAGGGGAGAAGGGAAAAAAGTCTCATACCCACCAGTTCTCCAGTTGTACTATATTGTTGTGTAATTGACCATCATAATTGTCCTATGAAAAGATTTGAGGTCATGTATTCTGTTTTAGGATTCTCAACGAAATTTTTCATTAAGGTAGACTTTTTTTTTTTAGCAGCTGAATGAAATTTCTTCCTTTTTCAGATGGTGTTACAGCTTACTTGAAGCCTAGATGGGTGAAAAAGAACTGAGAAGGGAGGCAGTATCCTCAAATTGCAGAATCTTTTTCTCTATTTTCCTTTGAAATACCGTTTACGCAGACTTTTCTGCAGACTAGTAATCACTCTAGAATTTAAGGATTTTTTTTTCCCCTTTCTTCTTGACCAGTGTTATCTTCATGGCTTTCAGTTCCCATTATTTTTGTTCGTAAGTTCTTATGAGCTATCACAAGGATAAGCCTTAATTGCTTATTTTACAGCTAGCTATAATATTTTCTAGAGTAGCTTTCATTGATGGAATTCTAGAACTTACAAATGAGCATGAGGAGGATGATCAGCTGCCCCAAATCCATAAACTTAATTTTCCTGTGTGTGCTGGACTGCTAGCCAAGTCCTTGCCTTCTGCTTAATCAGAAGTCAGGTATTTTATACCCATTTCACACTCTTGTGTTCCTATGCGTTTAGTTGAGGGAATTATCTGTCCAAACACGGTCATGTTAACTAGAAGTAATTGAGTAAGGTTTTTTTTTATTATGTTCTCTTTGATGCAAGCCTTCTGCTCATTTTTCAGATGTTTTCCTCTCTGCTCATTTTTCAGGTATGCTTCTCTCCCTGTGAAGCTGGTACTCTGAGGGACCTCCACTTACATACAGTTCTGTATTTATGAGAAAAGTAAATAGTAGCTTTTGGTCTGTTTTGAATAAATAGGGTTGCTAGGGAATAGTTTAACAAAAGGAGATCTCACAATCTCTTAGTTTGGAGTACTATTGTCTTTCTGGAGCCCTTTCCCCAGAATGTTTTATTCGGTGTAGTTCTGCATTGTGTGTTATGTGCCTTTCCGAAGACCACGGCGAATGTCACGTAGTCAGGAATGTATTAAACTGATCATTTAAAGTCTGATAGTGTTTTGGATTTTGTAAATCTGCTTTTGTGAGATATTTTAAATAATCACTCAAATTAGCTGAAGCACCTTCTTGGCATTTCAGTTAACCTGTCAAAGTTCAGTTTGGCATGGAGAGGCGTGAGGGCATGTCTTTAATTTCTTCTTTCTGCTGTGAGCTTCTTTGAACACTTCTCTGAACACTTTTTTTGTTAGTAGGATACAGCCCCAACCTTTTAGTTATGATGATTCAAGCCAGTTTGGGCACTCTCAGAATCACATACTTGATTTTTGTGTTTGCTTTGACAATTGACACTTCTGGGCGCTATTCACAATGTTGTCAAAGTGAGAGAGAGGTATGCTGGTTACACCAAGAGCGTATGTTTCTCCCTCCTTACGTTGACGCGATGGCCTTGGAGATGATCCTCTTTCTATCCAAGAACAAGCCAAAATTGCTAACTTGTGATGTGCCATATATGAACTGTTCAAAACCAGCAGTTCATCTTTGGTAAATAGCACCCTGTAGGTTTCTAAAGTACAATTTTATCATGTGCTGGCATTGTCTTCACTCAGTGTAACCTCTTTATGACAAGCTAACTGCAAGCCTCTAATATATGCTATTTTATGGTTTTGGTTATAAAAATAATTAACAAAATAATTGTCTTGTAACATTTGTTTGTCTTCAGAAAGTGCTGGTACTAGAGTTGCTAGGAGATGTCTTGCTGCTTGCAGTTACCTATGATGTATTTTTCTGCGTGGCTATACATTGCTAGAAGGGTATCTCAGTCTTGAGCTGTAGTCCTTGGTAAGAGGAGCCCAAGAAGAAAAGTACTGTGCCCCTTGTATTTTGATAGGATAATTATTGTATTTGAGACGTTCCATTGTTTTGGTTTTCAAGTGTAGCAATGATAGGTGAGAGTTTGGGGAAGTTTATTTGAATTTGATCTTTTCCTTAAAATTTGCAATATGTTGGGGGGGAGGAGGGGGGGAGAGAGAGAGAGATATGTCTGTCTTTCCTCTCTCTGAGCTGAAAAGCACAGAAATTCCCCTGTTCCATCTTACGCTGTCCGAGCAGTCTTTCGACCATAAGCAGGCAAGAGAAAATGATGCATCACTTTTTTTTTTCCTCCCTCCTTCCCTCAAATAAACCCCCCAGTGCAGGGAAAGAAGCAACCTTTTGTGTCACTCTTATACATTATATCTAAGGGAAAAGTTCTTGAACCCATCTCCTCTTGGTTTTTAGAAGGCTTTCATAGGACATAATCTCAAGAGAAACTTAGCAGGGGACTATCAGAATGGCTCACAGCCTCAGTCTTTTGCTAGTAAGTGTTGTAACAAGAGGCAAACTCATGGCAATAACTGTGCAGGCAGAAACGAATGACTGCACAGGAAGCTACCAAATAGAAATCTAGCGAGCACTTGTACAGAAGTACAAAATAGCTTAGATTAGAGGCTTACAGTTAGTGCAGTCATAATAAAAAAGATTATGTTGTTTGGGTGAAAAGAATGCCAGTACATGATATACCTGAATCTTAGAAATATACAAGGTGTTATCTATAAAGGATAAATTGCTCTGTCTTTGAATAGCTCAGTGCTCTGAATAGCTCAGCCTTCTTATCTAAAACTGAAATTTGCAACCTCGCTTGGGTGCCTTTCCCCTGAAAGGAAATGTTGCATATATATGTTCCTGGAAAGCACATAACGCTGATGGTTTTACTGTTAAAATATTAGTGAATGTGCAGTCTTCTTAGCGAGGTTCTGATCCTGGTTACTTTAAACTTGTGCACATTAAAAGAATACAATTTGTAATAACTCTAGCTATGTGTTATTTGCTGATGGCTGGTTTTTTCCATGAACTATAGTTTCGGAAATGAAGCATCCTGCAAAAAACGAGAGGATTATTTGGGATGGTTTTACTGTTAAAATATTAGTGAATGTGCAGTCTTCTTAGCGAGGTTCTGATCCTGGTTACTTTAAACTTGTGCACATTAAAAGAATACAATTTGTAATAACTCTAGCTATGTGTTATTTGCTGATGGCTGGTTTTTTCCATGAACTATAGTTTCGGAAATGAAGCATCCTGCAAAAAACGAGAGGATTATTTGGAATGGCCTGTATATTTTATGGCAGTAGCTTTTTTGTCAGCACAAAGAAGCAAGGATCCAAGTTCTCAGGTAAGGAGGCAATGTATAAGAATAACATAACCTAATCTATATTGCACATCGCATCAGATGCACATGTAGCACTTTCAGGGATTTCTTATTCAGTATATAGCTATTCATTTTTTAACATGGTCAGCACCTTTTGTTACAGAAATTCTCTTAATGGGCCTGACCTTGTGTATAATTCTGTGTGTACATTTGTGGCTTGGAGTTTTGTAAATCTTTTCATCTAGAGGTTAAAATAACACATGCATTTTCTCTCCTTTTTCCAGTAAATATAGTTAACTGTTCGAGGAGGATATAACTACTGAAAGTTTTAGATTGTAATTTTTTAAGACACAGCATTTTACAAGTTCCTTTTCCTCACCTGTAAGGGTATAAAAAATTCCTTTTTGTTTGTTCTTGGGTTGACTGGAGTTTCCTTCTAGTTTGGTTCCTCCCTCAGGTTCCCCTTCCGCCTCTGCTTCACTGTCTGTCCCCATTCTTTGCTTCTTTCATGTGCCTCTGTCGAATATTGGTTTGAGGCAATTGACACATCTCCTGAAACATGCTGTTCTGCAGGACCTAGTTGTCCTGTTCGTCTTCCTTTGTGTAAAAAAGTTCAGGAAGCAAATCCCAGCAAAGCCATGGAGTAAAATGCATGTTAACAGTCTGCTCAATTGCTCGCTGGCTTCTGTACATTATGGCTCTTAGTTCTCTGAAGGTTATTCACTTAGGGCTAGATTTTTGTTACCCAAGACCTGGTTGATAAACACATTGTGTGAATTAAAATCAGTACTATTGCCATTTCAATAAATATAAAATATGGACAGAAAACAAAAAAAATGGGACACTTCTTCATTCTATAAGGGTCCAGACTATGCAGACTTCAATTAAAGTAATAAAGTGTGGGAGTTAAAAGGTCTGGTATTTTGGTGCACGTTTGCATAAACAAGCCACAAAGATTTGTGCGCCTGTCTATGGCTAGGTCAACATACTGTATTTCTGTTCCATGTTCCATACCTTTTCTTTTGCTGCTGCTGCTCATACTGCTGCTGGAAAAGCTAGTTTGGGGAGTTGAACTGACAGAAAACTTACGTTTAGTAGGGTTAGTTCAGTGCCAGTTCTGCTCCCTGAACTAGGTTCACTTCATAGTCGGACAAGGAGCAGTGCTCGCAGGCTGGGGTAGGGACTGCATGACCAAAGGGGTGGCAGGGTTACATCTGCCCTGATTTATTTTAAAGCTCCACCAGTTAGGTACAATTGTAGCCTTGCTCACTAGCTCCACCAGTTAGGTACAATTGTAGCCTTTCTCACTGGATGGTGTGACTTAATATAAAGTGAAGCTTGTATCTCTTAAATGAAAATTGTAGGACTGACTTTTCAGGTCTCATCTTTCTTGTTGATACATCGTTTTGCATGCTGTTGGTACTATATAAATCTTATTTTATTTAGGTTGGTGCCTGCATTGTAAATTCAGAAAACAAGATTGTTGGAATCGGATACAATGGGATGCCTAATGGCTGCAGCGATGATGTACTACCCTGGACAAGAACAGCAGCACATAGACTAGACACAAAATATCCTTATGGTAAGGCTTCTTGTGGTTGACAGGTCAGACTTGTGATGTCTGTATATGTGAAAGTTCAGCTGATAAAATACCGATCAGTTTTTCTTCCACTTGCCTGATTTGGTTAATGTGCCCATATGTGATACATGAGGATAAAAATCACAGCTCTGAAAATAAATGAAAACAGTCTTTATGAAGGACTGAATTCCTGGTGAAGTATGTTCATAAATGATTAGCCATTTTGGATTGTGTAGTGAAAACTTGTAAATATAAGGCAGCTCATTAGCACACAGTTGCAGTGTATGCAGATGATTGCTGCTTCTGTGTGTGTGTGTTCATCTCCACAGATATTACAGAGAGCATGTATATGCAAAAAAAATAATTGGGTCTAAAATGCAGGTATCAAAACTGTAAACTCCAGTGGTTGTGGGAAATTCCAGTGTTCAGGTGTTGATGGCATAGGCAATACATATTATGAAGGAGCTTAATTTTGTTTGTCTTGAAGTATGTGATTGCATTCTGTCATTCCATGCCATTTTTGCCTAATCTGGTGTGTAGTGGATCTACCCTGCTATGGGTGAGGTGACTGTCATTGTTTATTTCAGCCTCTGATTTGATTCACATTTACTAAATAGGCAAAAGGAATGAAGAGCAAGGGCAGTTTCATGGTAAATGTGGCTGAGTGCTGCTTCAGATCATGTCTTTCTCTTTGCAGCAGGCGTAGTTTGGCCTTCTGCAAGCCTGCTTTGAAGGGTCCTCTGTGAATCTTGGTGCACCTATCAACAGGGCTGTACAGTTACTCCTGTGGGCCAGGTGTGGTTTGCAGAACCAAGGAGACAGCTTGCTGGGCTGCCTCAGGCTTCATGCCATGAGTGCTGGGCATGGACGTGGAGTTGAGAGCTGCCTTGTGGCCTGCAATAGCTGATGTTGGGGAGGAACGGTGGTTAGGACTGATAAGGAAGGGAGGAGTGTATGCTCTCTTAAATCCCCCTTCTTCATCTTTCTGCTTCCACACCAGCTCCTGCGCCTCTGTGGGTGAGACCAATGCAGAGGAAGCCATGGGCACAGGAAAAATGGGTATTAGGAGCTCCTTCATCCTGTGCTGCATCTAAGCCCATCCTGCGCTCAGGAGTGGCAGGGGGAAGAACCACAAAACTGAACAAGAGCCCTCAGAAATTCTCCCTTCCCTCTGCATGGGTGGGGGGAAATGAGGACCAGTGTTCAGCTTTTGCAAAAAGATAGCGACTCTTTTCCAGTGTACAGTATTTATCTCTGCCTACTAATTCTGTTTTTTACTTGTAACTTCTAACAATTGGTCTAATACAAAAATTAGACTTGCATGAGTTTTGCTGTTTCGTGTTCACCCAGAGCTCCCTCTAAAAACTGGCATTACATTTTCTGGTTTCCCATAGCGTTGCAGTGAAAGATGATACGCAGTGCTTCAGCACATAATTCATCATTTTCGTATTTGAGTTCTTAAAACCCCGGTACTTTGTCCTTGTTCACTTTACCAATTTATTATAAAACCTCTAATGTTAACTCTTAAGCTTGAGACAGTTTCATATTATTTTTCATAAGAGATGTATTCCCAATACTAGGGCCAGCTCCTGCCAAATTTTAAGTCTGCTCTAAAGCACAGAAGCACTGGTTTTACATATAATGACGGTACCATAATGATACAACTTGGTAGACTGCTCTTTGTTTATAGGGTGAGGAAACAAGTGTTAGCCCATTGATGAAATACGAAGTACTGAAAACAGGATATTGATTTTGGTTGAATATTTATGCTGCTGTAAGGTCTCAGTTCTGAACTAAGATCAGTGTGGGTGGTCTCTGGGACCTGAGCATGTTCCAGGCACTCAAATCTAAGCTGACCAATTTAAACTAAAAATGCTGTATGAATTTGTTTGGAATCTTTGTACAAGATGAGCTGCTGTAAGGGTTCTGTTCTGAACTAAGATCAGTGTGGGTGGTCTCTGGGACCTGGTTCCAGGCACTCAAATCTAAGCTGACCAATTTAAACTAAAAATGCTGTATGAATTTGTTTGAATCTTTGTAACAAGATGACCTGAAATTTTTTTTTTTTTTTAGTTAACTCTGACTCCAAAAGATGTGGAATAAAGTAAAAATCTCTAATACATGGTGTTTAAAAAATGCACTAACCAATCTAACAGCCTGGAGAGATGAGCTCATTTCTAGGAGTTGGTCTAACTACTGCCCTTCCCCCCAGGAATCTTAGTCTTCACCTCATTAAAAAAAATCACAACTTTGTAACATAAAGTGTCTGCTGTGATGAATAAACGACCTATTTTGTAATTCACAGATCATTTAAACTCTAGCAGTTTCTTATTAATCTTGATAGCACAGTTGACAGACCAGACAAGTATATATTAAAAAAAAAAAATCTTCTGCTTTAAAAAATTCTGGTAGATGCAAAGAGACACATAGAATTGCTGCTAAAATCTCATTAAACTGTCATGTTTTCCTTTCTGCTTTTGCTAATCATCACAGCATTTGTGTAAATGGAACTTTTTATCCTTGCTTTTTCCTGACTAGCTTGTTCAGAGATGGTACGCTCTTACTGTGTGCTCCATTAGCTTATCATGGGAATGCTGGCACCTTCATCACTAGAGCTGCAATGTAGCTTATTAGGTAAAGCTGATCGTAATTGTGCATGTACCACCACATTGACTTAGAAGATGTCTTCTAGAGCTACTTCATGCATCTGCAGTGCTACAGAAAAGGGCTGGGGGTGGATCTGAATGTTGACCTCCTGGTTTTATGTACTGCTGTAGATTAGGCATAAACATTAGCTTACTTCCATCTGTTTTGGACCACTCTGACTAGCTTTCTCCAGAGCAAAGCCTGAGTATTGCTCTGCGAATGGCTTGCTCAAAGGCTGCTCCGGAGGGCCGGGTGGAAAAAAGGCTGCAAGAAAACTGTCATCCTGTATAGACCTATAATGCAAAGCCTGCTGAGATGGTATGCTTAACCCTCTTTGCTCCCTCAGGCCATACTGGGGGATATGCAAGGCATACTCTGTTTCATGTTGTGAAAATACCACTCTGGTGGGCTGCAAAAAAGTCATCTCACTTCTTTATGCACTTTGAACTGAGACATACAAAATAAGTATATGGTGCCATGGGACTCCTGAGACTTGGAGCCTTGAGGAAACCCAGGGCCAAGTGCTATGTAATGCTGATGGAGCCCTGAGTGAGATGAACATGAGCCAGTCCATGCCAGTTGGCCTCGGGGCCAAGGGTCAGTCCCTGGCCCTGTCTGTATTTAGCAGCACAGACATAGCAGGGGATTGGACCCAGAGGCTATCTTTGCAGAAGTGAGTTAGATGATCCTATAATAAATTTATTGAGCTCCAGCAGAACAGATGGATGCATTGACCCCACAGCTCTGATCAGATTCACTGTTTCACGGTTAGAAAACTTCCAATTTCCACCCTAAATTTATTTGCAGTTAGTTTATACATTCTTGTGTGTGCTGGCATTGTTCTTTTAGCTTTTCTTATTCACTGTGATTACCCCTTCCTCCTTTCCCCCCTTCCTCTGTGCACTTACTGATAACAATAACCTTTTGAACTTTTGTTGTAAGGCTAAACAAGTCCGTCACTCTTAAATTTTTCTGTATCTTGAAACTTGTTGGTCTGAAATTCACCAGTGTCTCAATTATCTGTCTGCTGCAATATACTGTACATACCTAACTTGCACCCTCAAGTGTGGGTTCTGCTCAGCTTGGTGTTAGGGAAAGGGTCATGCTCGGTTAAAAAATTGTTATTTACCCATATCTAAGTGTAACCTGAGCTGCTACCGAAAGAAAGCATCAAAATGTCGCAGGTAGTGCTCACTTGACCTTAGAGGATGCAAATGTTTGCAAGGCATTTGGATATTACAGGAATAGTGATGTGGATCACCTGTATTGATACTATGCATTCCTTATGAGAGTCTTGAAGCAGATTAAAACTTTTTTCCTTCTAGTTGTAGTGTATATTTGAACAGTGTAGTAGTATAGCCTTGTTATGTCAGAAAGCACTGGGTGTTTTGAAGAATGCCATTTTTCACAGCACAAAATCGGGCTTTCGTTGCTGTGTTGGAACTGGCTCTTTCCAGGCTGCTAGTCAGTGACAGGAGCGGGGATGTTTCTGTGCACATGGGAGAAATGGAAGGGCAGTTTTGAATACCTACTTTACTAAGATGTTATTAAAAGCTCTTCCTGAAGCATTGTGTTCAGTACTGTGTGCAGAAGCTTCTTAATAATTAGACAAAATTCTGGCTTTCAGAGTCAAAAGTCAGTGCCCTCTGTTTGTGTTAGGTGAATCCAAGGATTTGATGATGCTCAGTTTCCTCTCACCGATCATTTAAAATCCTGCATTTTTCTCCTATTAACGCAAGTCTTCCCACTAATGCTAGTTGCTGTGCTCCTGTTATGCTCTCTGTCTCCACTGTAATCTTAAGAACATCCATTTGACAACCAGTCTCTAATTAAGAGAGTTTTAAATTAAAATGACTGGCAAATTTAGAAACCTCTGAGCAATAGAGAAAATATTGAGTAAATATGCTTACAAATATTTATACAGGTTCAGATACGATAAAATATGTGCTGTGGCAGGAAGTATGCTCTAATTGAACAGTACCTGCTGTGTAAAATGAAACAAACTGTTATCAACATTTCCTCGTGTTAGGATTATGAGCTTTTTGTCAATTTTTTAGAGAGATGAACGCTCAAAGATATTCAGGCAAATGTTACTTTTGTAGAAGCTGTTATTTTGACAGCACAAGACTTGATAAGGCACTATGAAGAAGTGTGATGCTCTCTCTCCAATTGGCAGTGCAAAGCTGAGGCTTCAGCTGGAAAGGGGGTCTATAGGAGACAGGCTCCACCTACAGCCACTCATGCTCGTCCTGCATGGATTTCTGTCCAATTCTGGTGTCATACATCAAATCTCTAGAAAGTTTGGAGATTTGGAAACTCCAAGAATAATTTCTCTTGTTCTGCTTGCCTGCTAAGAAACGCCTCTGTGTTCTGCTGAGAGTAGAACAAACTTGGAGCGGGATGGGAGGAACTGGGAAATGGGGTGGATTAGCTAATGTTTCTCAGGTTTTGAGAGGGGGCTTCTCTGGTTTGCCCCCAGCAGATTTTGTGATGTTCATAAATGAGCTGAGTGGTTCCCATCTTCACTTCCCAGTTCTCCTTTTTCACGGAAGAAAGCAGTGAGGCTGGGGCTGTTCCCTTTTTCTGACTGCAGTCTGAATAGGCTAGGACTCCAATGAAATCTGGTGGTGCTATCCTTGCCTCCCTGCCCTGACCACAGCAACTGCTCTTCCTCCAGCACGCAAAGCAAGAAAGAGAGCAGCAGGAACGGCTGAGGGCAGTGTCAGCCCAACATCAGTGTCCTGCCTTCCCTTAAATGCAATGGCCAGCAACCATCCCTACACTTTCACAGAGGCTGAAAAAAGATTGATGTCATTCTACAAATTCCAGATCCATCAACCACTGTACCCAGTGGTTGTCACTCCAGACCCCATTCTTTTCAATAATACATCGGTCCCTTCCGTGATCCTTGCTGTGTCCAGCGTCAGGGATCCAGCGAGTAAAGGATAACTGGTAGGTGGAGCTTGGACAGAGGTGGGATGGACAAGGGATGAACATGAAAAGGTGAAGATTTTACCAAAAGACTGAGAAGATGTGGGCCAAATTACAGAACTCCCTGTATCCATTTCTGTGCCAGGATTATGTTGAAGAATGCCGTGCTATTACCATATATCTGTATTGGGAACCCGTAATATTTGTCAAGTTGGTTAACATGGCAGTATAAAAACTTATGTTAGTAAGTCAGTCAAAACTTGCTGCGTGACAATCAATGCATTGAAATGTATTCTTTTCAAATGTAACACCATATTTAGTGCATAATTCCTCAAAATTCTTAGTCTGGCTCAGTTAGTAATTAATCACATAGAAAGGTCACTCTCCCCAGCCCCTCCTTTGATTGCTTCTTAAAAGGTGACATAGTGGTCCCTACTCCAGGCTCTTCATCAAGCATGTAAGCCTTTAAACAGTACTAAGAAACACTTGGACTAGTCCTGTGGTTCTTATAAAATCACTAGTCAGAACACTTCTAGTAGGTGGGAAGAACACTTCTGACACTGCAACCCACTAAGAGCATGTTCATGTTAAGTGATTAATCCTGAAAAATGACCATTAATAGGGTAAGTAGGGGTTTCTATTTACAGGTAGGCTTAAGGATGAGTGCTACCTCATATATGCAACACAAGGTAGTATGCAATGAGAAAAGATAAAACACTAGCAATTAATACTACCAGTAATGAAGCTAATATTATTTTGGCTATATGTGAATATTATTTTTTTAAAAAAACACTGCACTGGGGGCCCCCATAGGGTATTGTAAAAATTCTTAGTTTTACTAGTCTATTTAAATATTTTCAGAGTTCTGAATACTGTGCACCGGTGAAAGGTTATTTTAAGCTAGCTTCTTATTGTCGAGAGAGAACAACACTGGGGGCCCCCATAGGGTATTGTAAAAATTCTTAGTTTTACTAGTCTATTTAAATATACAGTTTTCAGAGTTCTGAATACTGTGCACCGGTGAAAGGTTATTTTAAGCTAGCTTCTTATTGTCTGAGAGAGAACAATATGTAACTATTAGTAGGAGCTCTTAATAGGTTAGAAAACTTCATAACACCCCAAATGTGAACTACTTAGTTATTAACAAGAGGGATTTTGGACTCCTGGGTTTGTTTTCTGTCTCTCACTAATGCTCTGTACAAAGCTGGGCAGGTCTATAAGAAAAATCTGGGGATAATAGACTATCTTATCTATAAATTGGTTAACAGTCGATGCCTATCTGCCAGAGAGAGGGGAATATGAGAAAGAGGGAATGAAGAGTGATGGGACAAAGCCTAAAAATACTTGTCTGATACCTATACCTTCTTAAGGACCATCTAGCATAATATCCCTTACAGGGGCCAGTAGCAGATGTCTAGGGAAATGTATAAAACAAAGACATGTGTAATGATAGTTTCCCAGAATATTCTTCCAAGTTCCAACAACTGAGCCAAAATGGTTTTGTATTTTATAGCCCAGTAGACAAAAAAAAAAAGAAATATTGGAAGGAAAAAGATGACTTCTGGAATCAATGCAAACTTCTAGTCCCCATACTACTTTCTGCAGTATGTGCAGTAAAATACTCGGTTAGGCTATAGTGTGCATGAAAAACCTACCCCCTTTTGTTTTTGAAACGAAAGCCTGCTGGGTTTGTTGGAGACCCCACTACTTTTTGTCTTGGAATGATTAGTCTCTGTTTCTTCCTTGTTACTGTCTCTGTGTCTTCTTTCCACACTGGAGAATCATAATTGTTCTTCACTTTAGATTATGTTAAGATGATCAAGAGGCAAAACTTCTCTCTTCCTCACTCCAGCTGATTATCTTCTATAAGTTATTTTTGGCCTGAACTTGTTTTTGCTTGGGAAGAGGTTTGTTGTTGAAAGTTTGTAGAAGTCTGCAGAAAGAGCCTTTCTTTCTCATCAGCACAGGAAGGAAACGTTGCAGTACTAATAATGAAACTTGTCTGGTTTTATGGCTGAAGATTTCTGAGTTTTAGTGAAGGGGAAATATTTACTGAAGGAATTGGGGGTTTGGTTTTTTTAGTTCTGTGAGCCTTTGAAAACATTCCCTCATACTCCTTTCTGGAGGCCTTCCACATTTTAGACTGCTGCCTAGAACATAAGTATATTGTTAAAAGAAACTTAAAAGTGATGTTTCTGTCCTGTTGACATAACCTATTTCCAGTTGTGGAAATAATGATACTCTTTTTCACTCAATTCTCTGTAACCCCAGAAAAATAATTCTCTGACTACTTATTGCAAAGCCTACATAAGAATAGTGCAACTCAGTAATATACTTGGAGTTAAATGTATTTTCTGGATTTTCTAAATGTATAGGTTCATATAATTGTATATCTTGTACACTTAATGGCACATGTTTAAAATACAGTGTGACCCAATTACAGTTGCAATAGAAACAATAATAGTAGTAATAGAAACCTTAATGTGATGGTGCTTGGGGTTTGGGGGTGTGGGTATTTTTGTTAATTTCCTATTTTTTATGTTTTATGGCTTTACTGTTTATGAGAAGGTATGTGGACAGCATGGAAATGGTGATGCTGGGGACTGCTTGTAGAAGTCGATACTGAGCTTTCTTTAGCAAGTGTTTGGTCCTTTGTGACTTGTCTACATGGGAAAGCTTGTGTGCTGTAAGTTAGGCTGTAAATTTATAGTGCATTAGCTGTTATATAGAAAATTCCATGTAGACATTTAGCACATGCGGAAAACATTTCCATTCAGCAAGGATTCCTGCGTGCTGAAGGTGCTGCACTCCGTTATTCTTTGTTTGGTGAGATCATTCACACCGAGGTCAGTACATAGTAGCAAGTATACTATGAGCTTGTGCCCCTAACTTTGCCTGTTTTAATTTTCCCATGTATTCAAGGGAGAGGAAAACTTTTTTTTTTCTTTAATCCATTCTTCAAAACAAGCAGTGGAAAAACTCTTAATGTCTGCACATGCAGGTCTCTAGATGAGCTCAAACCCACACCACACTTCAGCACGTGTTTATGAAGTAAGTCAGGGCAGCAGGCAGTTTCTTAGTAGGTAGGTATATAAATTATGCAACTTGCTGTCATTCCTAGGAGTAAACAGGAAGTTCTCGCAGAGATCCTAATGTTTTTTTCAGAGGTTCATGGTGGATGACACAGAAACTGTGCTCTTCTCACCTGTGTTGGTAACACATCAGATAATCTGCTGATGTGTTCAGCATAAAAACTTAAACCCTAAGGTGCGATCTGTCCAGAAAGAGCTATTGTGTTACGGTGGAATAAGGCAGGGTAGTCTCTCGCTACCTGGCCTATCTCAAATCCATGGAGAAATAGAGGACTTTGTTTTCCTGCTTGGGAAGTCTGGCACCTTTTAATGAGCAGTAAACTCACTTTAATATTAAAGCTGGGACATTTTTATGGTTGAGTGTGTCTTGTGTATTCTTGGGGTGAGAGAATCATGCAGCAGCACTGAGCTGTTCTGAGACCCAGAGGACAGAGCTGCTCGGTTTTACTTCGCGATTCTCCTGCCTTTAAGAGCGCACAGTGCACTTTTATAACCATAAGACTGTTCCTATCTGTGCATGTAAACACATAAATGAGCTGTTTTATACTGGCAATTAGATACTCCAGAGAGTTGTGAAGCAGTGAGATATTGCTTCACTTAGGGTGGTTGCAACTACTTGGCCCACAGCCTACGGCTTTGTTGCCTGCAATAGGTGTTAGCAAATGGCAATGCTAATGCGCTTAATGATATCATTACTAATCGCCAGCCTGGTCAGAACAATTGACCTTCATTGATTTTGGTATTTCTGCTTTTATTTCTTCCTCTGCCCTTTATGACAAGCTGTGCAAGCTATTTGCCTTTGAAAGGATGTAAGCAGTTATATTGTAACACTTTAATTTTAGTTTGACTGAGTTATTTTAATGAACGGTATTATGAATTGTTTCTTTTTCTTTTTTTTTTTTTTTAAATCAGTGTGCCATGCCGAATTGAATGCCATCATGAACAAAAACTCAGCTGATGTGAAAGGCTGCAGCATGTATGTTGCCTTATTTCCATGTAATGAATGTGCAAAACTCATCATTCAGGCAGGTAAGGAGTAGTGCCAGCTTAATTTGTCAGGGTTGCAGTGCTGCCTGCTCGTTGGTATCTTATCACGGATGTATTTGATGTTAAATTGCTGCTGTTAGATCTAAATTAATTGCACTGTCAACTTCATAAGATGCTACTTGTGGGGTTTTTTTGCATCTGAATGGTGCCAAATTTTTCCAGTGCTAATTGCATCTTCTGTGATTCTAAGCGTGCTTCTAATTTAGGTTTGTAACTTCTTAGACCAGGAGCTGCCAAAGAACAACACAGGCTTTGCATATAATTACTGTCAATTTTACTGTGCTCTGACACATTGAATAGAGTAGGGCAGAAAGAAATAAACTTCTGCATGACAAAAGGTCTGTTGGGAGTATATACATGAAATTTTAATTTGAATGTGATGCATGGTAGATATTTGAAGATTTTAAAATATCTTTGCTCATAAATGTCATAAGACTTCTATGATCCTATTTTAATTATGTCTTTCATTACAATTGTTATAAATCTGTGCCATTGCAGCAAGTGTGCTGGCCTAAATGTGTCGCTTTTTTTCAGATTAGGCATATCTGCAGTAGGCTTCAGTTCCATAAAAATCTCTGCTTTAAGGTAGCATATATTTTGGTCATTGAGTAAAGTCTTGCAATCCTAGCATGGATTGCTATTCTGGGGAATTTCTCTCATCACTAATGGCCACGGGAATTTAGGAAGAAAGTAGCAAACAGAATCCTTCTTTATTTTGGTCAGTAAGGTTTGAAATGAAGAGAGGTGAAGGGGGAAAGACGATGGTATTCTGTATTTGTGCTACATTTCTCTCATTTACAGAATCAGAATCAAATGGTCTTCAAAGTAGATTGGTTGGTTGTTCGCAATGTAGTCACTCATCCTTTTCCTTATGCACTTAGGTCAGCACTAAATTGCAATGTATTGATATTTATGTTGCCTGGTAAATACAGTAAGGTGTTGATAGGCTCCGAAACGCTTGTAACTTCTCTTGGGTCAACCTTTACACTTCTCCCCCGCCTAAGTAATTTAGGCATAGATCATTCAACAATTTGAGACAGCATGCATTTATGAGGATTTGAACCTGGGACTGGGAGTTATTTACAAAACAGGGAACAAAAGGAAAAAGCATCCTTTTATAGCTATGCATTTGGAAGGGGAATGGGATTTGGGGTTTAAGTTCTTTGTGGGGAATTTTATCTATATTAGAGAGGTAGAAAGATAAATTTTCAATTACTTTTGCAAAAATACTTTATTTCTAGTCTGTCTATCTTGTGTTTTTGCCTGTGAGTTATTGGTTCTGGTTTTCTGAGTTAAACTTGGGTAAAAGTGGAGGAAAAACATTTTCCAACATTTCTGAAAGAACTGTCTTCCAAAACAGCTCTACCTTACATAGCCTTATTCTCAAGTACAGTCTACAGTATTTTGGGAAGTAGGGGTGTACCAAGGAGTTCTAGAGTATGTGGATGAATGCTGCCTTTTCTGATTTTGTGCACCAGTTTTCATATGACATTACTTTTTTTTTTTTCTAGTGTAATTCTAACATTTTTTCTGTATGCCTTTTTTAGGCATAAAGGAAGTTATTTTTATGTCTGACAAGTATCATGACACTACAGAAATGACAGCTGCACGGCGGATGTTTGATTTAGCAGGTATTACATACAGGTAAGAGAACTTTGGATTAACTTAGTTTTTATTTTTGAAAGGAAGAAAGGTGTGTGAAACAGACCAACTTCAGGGCAAAAATTTTTCTTCTTTGCATCTTGCAGCGTTTTATTCTTTGGTAGTGTTTGTAGATGGCTTGCTCTGTATGCCTGCAAAAGGTACGGGATTGACAGACTGTTGCACCATTCTTTTTGCCTTGTGTCTGGTTAAATTTCAATTTCTTAACATTTCTATGAGAAAATGGTCCATTTGGAATATTCATTTCATTCCTGGACTGCAAGTGAAATTGCGAATGTGATGGTTATTTGTTACATTGTACTCAGGTGAGTTATTGCTGACCCTGCTTCGAGAAGGAGGTTAGGCTAGATGACCTCCTGAATTCCCTTACAACCTGAATTATCCTATCATCATATGAGTTGGACTGAAATGACCAATTGAGTTTTTTGTTTTGTTTTTTTTTTTTAATGGATTACCTGATCCTTATTGAAACTTTAGTATCTTTTTGTGGCAGTCAATTTGGGAAGGTGTCAAACCAGCCACGCATAATTAATTCTTGATGCCTATAACTGTCCAGTCTTCTTTGGTCAGCTTTTCTTGTGAGAAAAGGACCAAACTTGGAATATTTGCCTTAAAGTAATGAGAATCTGAAAAATGTTTGAAGAGTAGGATTTTTAAAGACACTGACAGAAATACCTAAAGACAATCTGTTCAACAGCTAGTTTGATAGCAATAACATGCTGTGGGTGAGGCTAATTATGCAGTCAGGGAGGCTTTGCGACTCTAAAATGTTTTACAATATTAATATAAAGGCTTCAAAAAATTTGCAAACATAACAATTCTGACAGATAAAATTTTAGGATGAAAGGTACCTACTGGGCTAAGAAACGTCCATGAAAAAACACAGCAGTACTTGAAATTCAGTTTTAGTCCTTCAGTGTATTTCCTGTCTACTAAGACTATTTGACTAAGAAGCATAAATCATTCTCTTGCAAGTCCAATATCGTAACTTCTCCAGGGTGAGAAATGTTTCTTGCATTTCAGACTGCTATTCTGGACAAAGTATTCAGAGTTTCTGTGGTCAGCAGCATGTGCTTTTCTGTGTTGACTGTTACTCATTCTTGTATTGATTATTAAGGATGTAGGTGGTACTTAATGAATCTCTTGAACTGAACTGCAGAGCTTAATTAGGCACTAAATCCCCACTATTTGCATAATCCTTTGTTTACTGGTAGACTGGAAAATATATGCTCAGTCCCCAAATATCTTCCTTGCTAATTGCTGTAGCAGATGCTCTAATGATAATAAAAGGAAACATGTGGCAGTATTAATTTTACAGTTCTAAAGTTACAATTTTAAAATGATTCCCTCTCAACTAGTTTGGTTTTTCCCCAGTATGATGCATAATGTGATCTATTCCCCTAGCACAAAAAATATTTTAATATACTGGGGCAAAGTTTGAAAGTGTTCTTTGAAAACTTAGCAGGAAAAAAGTGATCAAAACATTTATCAAAATATGTTCCAAATATCTTTTATACATACATATATATACATATATGTGTATATACAATACAGATACAGTATATTAAAATATTTTTATGGATACATACATGTGTACCTGTATCTGTAAATAAAAAATATAAATATTTTTGTTCACATATATTTCAAATATTTTAATATAAAAATATTTGAAATATAAATATATATGAACAAAAATCCCAGCCCTGGTAACATGATGCCACCACCTGCAGCTAAGTTGTTAAAAGTCCTTTGACTCCTGGGTAACGTATGAACTCCAATAGCCGAAGAACGTACAGGCTAACCCACCCCATGTGTCTTTTTTGTCTTAGTCTTTCTTGTCCAGGTTTCTCTCAGTGTGGTGCACTATAATTGGCTCCCATAGAGATGAAAACTACGTGAATCCAAGGAGGGCTTTTTTTTTTTTTTATTGCTTCAAAAATTTAGCTGGAGCTAAAGCAAGCAAAATGTTTTAACTGCTTACTAACTAATATCGGTGTTTTTCTTTATTTTAGGGAATTCAAGCCAAAGTGTGACAAGATCGTCATCGACTTTGATTCAATTAACAGCAGACCAAGTCAAAAGCTTCTGTGAATTAAGTCTCATTAAGTGTCTAGAAGACTGTGATTATCCTTTTCTAAAAAGCTGCTAATGCCTTTCATCTTGAAGTTACTTGCAACTTTTTAATGGCTTCTGTAGCTAAAGTAGACTTCTAAGAAATCCAAGGCATAAAATGTCCCCCTCACTTCATCTTGTCATGTGGAATCTAAATCTACTTAGAATTTCTTAATGCCTTTATCAAAACTGCTTAAAAAGTCTAGAGACATGTAGATGAGACAATATAATGTCTGTAAAGAAAACTGTTCTGATTCTTGCTGTATTCATCGCCACATGCTCTGATAGGCTGTCAGCATTGATTTAGACTTAGTTTAACAGTAGTACTTGTTGTAAGCAGTAGTACAGTGGAATACGCTAATATATGTTGATCTCTCTATTGGATATGTGGATCTAAATAGTTGATCCTAATAAAGGACAAAAAATGTTATTCGTGCAAATACTAATCTTCCAACTAGCATAACACTAATATTTTAAAAGGTTATACAGCTTAAAGAACGTGTGATATTCTGCATGTGTTATCCAACAAATGAAATACTGATTTTTCTTTTAATTGCTATCTAACACTGTCATACATGGGGAGGGGTGAGAGACGAAGTTGTTCTGAGAATGGTCGGTGCCAGACCGAGCTTTACAGGTCCTTTCAAGTCCTTGTTTTCCCCAAGACCACAGAATTGGAGGGGGCTGAGGGAGTAAATCATTTGGCTGTCTACCTTTGGGACTTTTACTTGGAGTTGGTTTTCATGTGTAGAAGGCAATCATTTTATTGGTCTAAGCTGTTTCTAGACAATCCAACATAGTTCAGGCTTAAAATCAACCTGTAAGGTAACTGAATCATTTTTTGTCCTCTGAGAGAAATTGGAGATAGTCAACCCATATCCATATCTGTGCCAAAAGAGGTAATTATGGTGTTAGCTTGTTTCCCAGTGCTGGCGTAGTACCTTCATTTTCATAAATGTTGCCTAAAATAATATCCTTTTTAATTTTATCTTGAGATCTGGGAATAGATTTGAGTTCCTTTTCTCTAATTTGATTTTTTAAAATTAAATATGCCTAATGGCTTTGTTTAGATAACATTGGTGGTGGTTTGGTTTTTTTTAAATGTGGTTATACTTCAATGAGCTTTTATTTTCTCTGTAAAAGCTTTGTTTCATGTTTTGGGACATTATGTAATTTGGCTTCATACCAGTATTATTAAAGTCTTATTAAAATCCACTACATTGAAGTAGACTCATTATTATAATATTAAACCATGTGCTTGGCTCCAGAGTGCTGCTGTTTTTGCAATCATATGCAAAGCATATTTTGTGCATTTGTGGTATTACATAAAGTATAATGTTCATGAACCATTTGGCTACTAAAGGGAGCGTTGTAATGTATTGTAAGATGTGTCCATTTATAAAGTAATTTCTGACTTTCTCTTTTTCCTGCAACTGTTTTCCACCTCAAAATTGGTGTGTGGCTTACTGCCAGAAGAAGAAATTTGCACATATGTGGAGGGGGAGGGTGAAACCTGAAAAATTACTTTAATAAAATGTCACTAAAACAGCTTATGCACATCTTTTTCTTTGGCCTGAATTACTAAGTAGAAGCATTTTGAGTTATACCGGTCTGACAATGGGACAGAGGGGAGAGAAGCAGCAGAATTTCTGGGTTTGGCAGCAAAATTGCTGTTTTCTTCATAGATAATTGCTGATCTAAGTTCAGACTTAAAAGATATATGCATTGTGATTCCAGTTACTTTAAGTATTTTTATGTCAGGCCTTGGATAATGGGAATGTATGATGTGCATAAAAACTCAGGAGTTTTTTGAACCGATGTCCAGGTTTTTTTAGGAATGTACTATTTTTTTATAATGACTTTTTTTTCCCCCAGAACTTCCTTGTTTGTGTAACAGAAGAGCAGTACGGGAGAATATGATAGGATTTTAGATTTTTTCCAATCAGTTTTTGATCTGATAGAGCCTCATATACAAGCTTTCAGAGTATAGAATCATAGAATCATAGAGGTTGGAAAAGACCTCTAAGATCATCGAGTCCAACCGTCAACCCAACACCACCATGTCCACTAAACCATGTCCCTAAGTGCCTCATCTACTCGTCTTTTAAATACCTCCAGGGATGGGGACTCCACCACTTCCCTGGGCAGCCTGTTCCAATGTTTCACCACTCTTTCAGTAAAGAAATTTTTCCTTACATCCAATCTAAACCTCCCCTGGCGCAACTTGAGGCCATTTCCTCTCGTCCTATCGCTTGTTACTTGGGAGAAGAGACCGACACCCACCTGGCTACAACCTCCTTTCAGGTAGTTGTAGAGAGCGATGAGGTCTCCCCTCAGCCTCCTTTTCTGCAGGCTAAACAACCCCAGTTCCCTCAGTCGCTCCTCAGAAGACTTGTTCTCCAGACCCCTCACCAGCCTCGTTGCCCTTCTCTGGACACGCTCCAGCACCTCGATGTCCTTCTTGTAGTGAGGGGCCCAAAACTGAACACAGTATTCGAGGCGCGGCCTCACCAGTGCCGAGTACAGGGGCACGATCACTTCCCTGCTCCTGCTGGCCACACTATTTCTGATACAGGCCAGGATGCCATTGGCCTTCTTGGCCGCCTGGGCACACTGCCGGCTCATGTTAGAGTAATTGTTAGTTACTCACTTAGTTAGAGTAATTGTCAGTTGACTCAGGCTAAGTAAATCGGCTCTCTGATTTTCAGGGCAGCTTTATGGAAAGGGGCAAAAAGCACACGCACACTCTTGAGACAGCACATTCTTAGTTTGAGGTTAATGTTTTAGAGCAAATCTTGAAGAAGGTTTGACCCTTACTTCGCGTGCATGCCTAGAAATCTGTATGCTTCTGGATTTTTTTATTTTAATAGTTCAGGAGCTAGTGCTTTGACTTCCACATAAAGAATAATTACTAGAGGAAACAATGAAAACAGGTGAATATAATAAACTGTGTTTCTGCTCCTGAAGCTCAAGTTCAAGATGAATAGAACCATTTGGGCTGGAGGGACCTCTGGAGGGCGTCTAGTCTTACCCCTTGCTGAAAGCACCATTGACTTACAAGTTAGATCCAGTTGCTCAGGCTTTGTCCAGGTGAGTATCTCCAAGAACAGCGATTCTGCAGCCTTTCTGGTCACCCATCCCAATACTTGACCCACCCTCACTGCATCTTTTTCTTTTTTGTTCAGTCAGAATTTCCATTGCTACAGCTTATGCCTGTTGCCTTTCATCCTTTTGCTGTACGTGTCTGAAAAGAGTCTATCTGTCTTCTCTACAACCACCCATTAGGTAGCTGAAGTCAGCAGTTAGGTTCCCCCCACCTTTAACCTTCTCTTCTCGAGGCTCTCATCCTTTCTCATGCATCATGTGCTCCATCCTCTCACCATCTTAGTGTCCCCTCACTGTCCGTCTCATACGGGGAGCCCGAAGATGACACTACTCCAGATGTGGTCTTAAAGAAACTGAATAGAGGAGCATGAATAATCACTTCTGTAGAGCCTGGTATGCGGATAGCCACCTCTGTTGCAAGGGCACTTCATCTTCTTGTCCACCTGGATTCCTGGGCCCTTTTCTTCCAAGGTGCCTTCCATCCAGTGGGCACCAGCCAGCATGGATTTGTTCTGTTTCTGGTGCGGGACTTTGTTGTGTTTCCATCAACCCATTCCTCCAGCCATTAGTAATCAGCCATTGGTACAACTAGGCTTGGAACCACTGACCATTACTCTTTGAGCCTGATGGCTGACCGATGTGAAACTTCACAGGTCCCATCGTGGCTACCAGCACCGCTCCCATGATAAACACCTCCCCAGCCTGCCGGGGGAAGGGGAGGTGACTGCAGGCTGAGGCTTCATTAGGGATTGCTTGAAAAACCCAGTACAGGAAGCCGAAAGGAGACTCTGGGGAGCACTTTGGTAGTTACTTGAGCAGCATTAATTGGAGGAAGAAATCACATTCAAATAAAATGCCGAGATCCTATCCAGTTCAATATAACTCTATCTTGAAGGTTAAATCTAAATCCTGCCATCATCTAGATTTTCCTTCTAAATATTATTCCATTCCCCTGTCAGATAACCCAAGGAACTGGCAATGTTATTTACATAAATTTCATTTAAGAAGGGGTGGTTTCACAGGCTGGCATAGTGAATGAGAGCATAATCTCCATCTTTGAAGCTTTGATCACTGACTGAGCATTTTATTGCTTTGTATATTAGGAATATTTTGACAAAGATAACGAAAAGTATGCTGTGACCAGTACAATCGTTCTGATTTCCAAAATAGCCTATGATAACATTGGCAATAAAAACTCTCCTGGTGCATCACTTAGACTGAAAGCTTGATGTGCATAACTGCAGAAGTTGCAGTAGTTCGTCAACTACCAAAATGAATTTTGCAGGGATTTTAAGCTGTTGCGAACGAGCAAAATAAAAATTCTGACTTGCCTCTCGGCTTTTCTCTCTGAAGCTGGGTGATGGGAGTCTTCATGCAAGTGAGGTGGGACAAAGCGCAGAGGCCTCACCTGATTGCCTTGAAGCAGCAAATACACGGGGCTAGGTCTCATCTGGGGGCCTGGGGTAAGTTTATGAGGTGCGGCTGGGGCTGTGGGGAGCAGGTGGGCTGCAGGGAGCCTGGAAGCTGCTGTCGAGCAGTGTGGGACTCATGAAGAAGCAGCAAGCAGTACTCTGTAGTAATCCAACAGGGTTGGCTTGGGTTTCTGCTACACTGGGAGCACTTAGGGATGAAGTACAGAAGTGACCACAGCTGAAAGGCCATTTATTTGCAGCTGTTTCTTCTCAGTTGTAGGTAAGAAAAGGATTTATATAATACAGGGCTGAAAGTGTGAGGTACCAACTCTCTCTCTCTTCAGTGGTGATGGCTCAAAGGGTTTGCTCCACTAAAGCCTCTTTTAGCAGATTTCTCTCTTCCTTCCCTTTAAAATATAGGTTTATCTAATGTAAAACTCTCTGATTTGAGAACAGAGGAGTAAAACTTGTTTCAAGTGCATAGTCTGCATCTGCTCCATGTTCTCAGCCTTGGGAACTACTGAAAGGCACGCAGTGGAAAAGCATGAAACAGAGCTGACTAAGAAACCTTATACGAAACCTTAAATCCACGTTCTCTTGCTTTTACACTTAAGTCACCTGTTTACTTTCTCTGGCTTGAAGGAAATGAGGGGAAAAAAGGAGGGGGGGAAAAAAAAAGGATTTGTGAACTGTCTCTGCCTCATTAAAAAAAAACCATCTTCCCAGCATTTACAGCTCAGTTAAACAGCAGCAAAAGCTTTAATGAAGTGTGTGGTTAAGCAAGCTATGGAAGAGTGCAGCATTTGATTTTATTTTGCTGGTGTAGGAGCTTAATCGCAGCAGCTTGCTTCCTAACGCTGCTCATCTTCAGGAGCAGTGGATTTACGTCTGAATGCTTCAAACGCGTCGATGCGGCTGGGCTTTGAACCCCTTCCCTGCTGAGTAGGTATCCCGGGAGGAAGGCGCCTTGGGCAGCTCTATGCCTGTGAGGCACCACCAGATAATTGTGGCGGGAGGGCTGCTGCCTGTCGCTCCGAATAATGAACAAGAAGGGCACCATCTTTCTGTGAACCGTGCAGCAGAAGGGCAGTGCTTAAAACGGAGATATATGTGACAGGGTACATGAATTACAGCAATTTGTTTTGTGTCTCTACCTGATTTTTTCTTTTTTTAGGAGGAATTAAGGAGCAGGGGAATAGGAAACTGCTACTTCTCTCTTGTACACTTTAAGGTTTGTGCTGGAAAACCTGGCCTGTCAGGGCACACTCCCTCTCATCCAAATATGTCAAAAAGGGGGGGGGGGGGAATCAAGCTTGACATGCTGGATTTTTAGTTGTTGACATTATTTACTGTGCTCTTAACAAACGATGCCCTAAGGAGAATGAGAATAATGTGCTCCAGCAGCAAAATATGCATAATAAAGAAGCAATTGCCTATGGTTTCCTGGGATTTCTTTCTCCGTGCTCTCTACCTCCCTATTCCTTCATTGTTTCAAGCTAATGTGTATTTCGATTCTGCCATGCAAATATTCAGAAGCGCTCCCTACACCAAAGAAGAGGAAACGAAAGATATTCAAATCACCGCTTCAGTGGCATAAGTTGTGTCTTGGTTTGCCAGAGACTTGGGTACATTCTTTAGTTGGCTGTATAACTCTGCTGTTGCTGCTTGTTGACTTGTGCTGAAGTCTTTTATGTGGCATATCTTGTTGTGAGCAGGGTTTTTTTCCTCCACTGTTCAATTAACTCTGACTGCTAATCAGAATGTTGCTGGGTAAACAGGATTGATCAAAATTAAAATTTTAATTTTGTGTTGTAAACAGTATAGCACTTTAATATTTGTACTGCTATTAAAGATACTACTAATAATGCATCTAGTATTTTGTGGTATGGTTTTCGTATTTATTTCTTGAAGTGCTGACAAGTTTTGCTAGAGAGCTTCACATTCAGATGCCAGGATTTTGTATTCCATGTATTCCCTTTTTCAAGGGTGACTGTACTTAATTATATTGGATATGGGTACCCTATTTATTCTTTCTGGTTTTAAATCTCATGGGGAAGAAATGTTTCTGCGACAACTGGGGACATTACACTGTAAGAAACAGCCATATCATGAATGCCTTCGTCTATATGAATCTACTCATTGCTGTTAATGCTGCTCATCTAGCTTCCAGAGGAGAAAAACTAGAAGCTAGTTAGGTGTGGAAACACCTTAAAAGAGTGTTGGCTGGTGCTTGGAAACTTGCCCTGAGGAAAGGGAAAGGGGAGACTAGAAAGTCCTCAACAGCAAAACAAATTTGTGATGGGATGTTGAAGTCTGAGGATAAGAGGAAGAGAGGGAAAAGAAGCACATGTTTGCACAAGAGGTCTGTTACCTATCAGGCCCTTCAAGGCCAAAGGAAGATGTCTGGAAACGGGGAGGGAAAGAACCTCTCTGTGATTTGGAGAAAAAAAAATGGAGTAAGAAGGAGGGTGGAGAGCCTGAGCATGTCAGATGACCCTGTTCTAAACTGAAGGAGCTTTTCAAAGTGGCTAGGGAACATGTATGCCAAAAATCTATGTTTCTCTTGTGCTAATTAGAGTCATTGTCTTTTGAAACTGATAGGCTTTGTAAGTGCTTCTAGTGTGCCTGGCCACTAAGAGGTCATTGCAGAGCACCTACGTGGTTAGTTTATGGGAGTGCACTGAAATTACTGTGTAGGCTTGATGCAGCTGGACTACAGCCTCTGCTCCAGGGAGTCCCACAGACAGCCGGTAACCTGGGGGACTGCAAGGGAGGGTGACTGTATCCCGCTAAGAGTCAGCATCTCTACTCCGAAAATAAAACTTACTAATGGCTTTCGCAGCGCAGTGGCTCCTGGTGATTTCCAGGTGTATGTTTTGACTGCTGCCTTCTCCTCCCCTCCCTGCTCTCTTGCATCCTCTCACTGTCTCTTCCTGCAGCCCCTGTCATCTCTTCCACAGTCTCTTTTCCTCCAGGGATTTGCAGAGATGTGAACAAGAGGGCTACATGGCAGAAGTGGCATGAACGTGGCAGAAGCAGCATGGGTCATCATTCACCTGGCAGGGCTGTGGGTCTCTGCTCCTTCCACTCCCCCTCCCTGAAATATGGGGTCTTGTAGCACTATAGCTGCCTCCCCAGGGTCATGTTGTGTGGAGCAGAGTGGGACCCATGGTGAGCATCTCCACCTGAGGGACACTTGTCCTCTCCTGGGGTGACACCATGGCATGGTTCAGGTAGGATGGCTCTGGAAATAGGATGTCCCTGCTGCTCTTCCCCTCATTGCTCATGCTGGCTCATCTCCCTGGCTGGAAATGCTGCTGCATGAGCACGAGTGAGCCAGGTAAGTGCCCAGCAGGATACGTGTCCCTGGGGTTGGGCCTTTGGGATCCTAGACCCCCTAGGACTGACTTAAGCCTGCAGGAAAGGTCTGGGATGGTTCTTGCTGTGAGGCATAATAAAATGGTACCTTCATACATTTGGTTTGAATAAAAACCTTAATAGACTGATCCTGTTGTTCACTTCTGGCCAGTTCCTTTCCTTTTCTGTTGATCATAGCTTAGAGTGCAAGAAAAGCCGTAACCATCCTTTGCAGTGAGTTAGTAAGCCTGTATAAGTAAGCGTGTGTATTCCCCTTGCAGCTAAGGTGACTACAGTACTACCTATTTCCTGTTCATGACAGAATGTAAACTATGTGCTTAACTACCCTTTAACTCCGTGGGGCTAAAGCTGACCATGTGCTCACATCCTCTCCTGACCTGAGGTCTAGAAAAAGATGAGCCTGACGTCCCTATCGGCATTCAAATAACGCCTTCCTGACAAAGTCTGCGAAAACACAGCTTCACAGCTCAGTAATAAATATTCCGATTTGAGAGTCTGCCCTCAAGTGGGGGCTGTGCATTACCTGGGTGGGTTTTAAATGCACTTTTAGCTCCGACTGATGTAACTAAGGTGTTCTTTTACATATCCCATGGGGGGAAGGCAGGAACGGACTAGGGGAGAACAAAGGAAAGCTGTTTCAGGTCACAGTCTTCTCTAATGAGTAACTCCCTATAAAAGTCAAAATAACTGTGTGGTACTGGAGCTTCACCATATTTGTTTTATTTTGTAAGGTTAAGGCATAACTACCAGCATCAGGCATGCGGAACTGACTGACTTCACCTCAGGCGGAGAAGGAATACCTAGTAAGATGAATGATGTTTCTGAGAATCTGGCGTTCAAGAGAGAGCAGGTCATGCGCTGACATACCTAAATGTGTTTTCTTTCTAAGGAAAAATCTCCAAAAGAGAGGGCAGATTCTGATGACGTCGGGGGCATTTTTTTCCTTTTTCTGGTTTCCTTTTTTTTTTCCTCCCATAGAAATCTTCTGGTTTTGGTGCTTAAAACTATCTGGCAGTAATGTTTATGAGTTTCCTCGCCCATGTAATTTTTACTGGCTACAGAAAAAGAGTCCTTTCCAAGATGCATGCCTATACACATGTAGCAGACACCTCTCGTCCCCACTCTCCTCCGCTGTGCTGCCCAGGAATGCAGGCAGATTGGGTAGTAACATTCAGATGTGAGCAGTGAGCACTGCAAAAAGCATGTCAGCCTATATGGGTTGTCTGTTCTGATTTGAAAAAATCTGTTGAAGGATGCAGCAGGGGAGACAGGCTGTGGAGAGGAGCTTAGGAGACCAACATCTAAAAAGCGAAGCCTCTCAAAAGAGCCAGGAGTTGTGTTTAAGGAAGGCAGACTGATCTCCTTGATGTCAGGCAATGAGACTTGACAGATAAGCAAAGTTTAAAAAAAAAGTTTATATCTACCTCAGAGATAATGTTAAGGCTACTGAGAAGTAGAGAACGAACAGAAAACACATACTTTGAGCCTTGCCTCTGTGTGTTGCAGGGTATGCATACCTTGGATTTCAGTTTCTGGGAGGAGACTACAAAATTGAAGGACACTGCCTGTCCTGGGGGCTGAGCAGCAGTCAGTGTGTATCACCCCCGCCTGATATTTGCATCGAACCTTCTGTACCAGAAGGGAGGATGGGAAAACTTTAAATCACGCTCCCTCTGGCTGTGCTGAGGGTTAACATCCATTTCTTCTCAGCTAGTGAATGGGCTCGCAAGGCAGGAGCCTGCAAGCTACAGGGAGGCTTTTTGTGGTTGCCCCTCAGCATGCTGCCTGAGCCTGGGATAAATAAAAGCAAAAGTAGCGGGGACTCCGAGGGGCTCAGTGACTTTTAGCTGCTGGCAGAGAAGTTTGATTTTGCTTGCAAAGTATAACTAAGGAGTGACTTGAGAGATGCTGGGGGAGATGCTATTAGGACTTGGAGAAACATAGTGAGTGAGATGTTCCCGGTGCTCCCGGCTGCCATGCTCCGACCACCCTTGGACCAGAACTGTGCCTCAGTGGCTAGTGCTCTCCTGTGGGACCTCTCTCTGTAGCTCTGCTCCGAATCCTACCTTTGACTCTGGCCAAGTTTCTTGATCTCATTGTGTGCATGTGTTTCCTTCCCTGTGAAATATCTCCTTGCCTTTGAGGTATTGGAAAGAGGGATCATAGCTAATGGCGAGGGCTTTATAGTTATGACTGTCCTCCTGCATCTCTATAGGTCATGCATGTTACC
Organism: Aptenodytes forsteri; assembly: GCF_000699145.1. Lineage (NCBI taxonomy): Eukaryota > Metazoa > Chordata > Aves > Sphenisciformes > Spheniscidae > Aptenodytes > Aptenodytes forsteri. The sequence goes on along the minus strand of NW_008795127.1, from coordinate 1,078,045 downwards.
ATTACATCAAAATATTGCAAGGACTTGCCTGTGAGTCATATCAGGGTTCCCTGGGTGAATGGAGTCTACAGTTCTCTCTGCCTACTCCACTGCTTGCTTCTGGACATTTCTATTCTGAGCTGAATTGAAATCCCTGGGCCATAGTCTGATCAAGCTTATCTGAAAAATATTTTTTGTGTAGTTACAAAATGAGAAAACTTGTTCATCCAAAACCTCTTATTAGAAATGGCTTTAAACCAAAGATATCATATTCTTCAAATGATTTTTAACAAGACACAGGTATCAAAATCCACATCAGACTGTGAAGTAACTCAACCTTGTATAGTTGTGCAGGCACATTGCATTAAATCGCTGTACCTACTGATGAAACAAATAAATTTTGAAACTTGGTGTTTTCTTTGTTATTTCTTCCCTCCTTACTAGATAGATTTTTATTATATCTATAATTCTTTGATGTCAGACATTTTACTGAAGTAATACCTTACCAAGTTTTTTTTTATTGGAGAAACCTACCACTTAAAATTCTCCATTAGCAAGTTTTAAAGTGTAGCTTAAAAAATCGCAAATTAAAATGGCTTTTGTTTCTGTCACTCTGTGAAGTCCTAAGTCTTGTTCTCATTGACTAGCAGATAACATTTGAAAGACTGAACACATTTAAAGAAGTGGGGACATTTTTGCCAAGAGGGCTTGGAAGGGAGAGGGACTGAGTGGGTTATTTGTGTGAGTGAAGAATCGATTAGATAAAGCTTTAGGTTTTGTTTATGGAGTTGCCTAAAAGCATAGCCAAAGAATAAAGCAGTTGATTTCTCTCTTTCTTATTCCTTAGCAGATAACATTTGAAAGACTGAACACATTTAAAGAAGTGGGGACATTTTTGCCAAGAGGGCTTGGAAGGGAGAGGGACTGAGTGGGTTATTTGTGTGAGTGAAGAATCGATTAGATAAAGCTTTAGGTTTTGTTTATGGAGTTGCCTAAAAGCATAGCCAAAGAATAAAGCAGTTGATTTCTCTCTTTCTTATTCCTTATCCTTTAGTCATCTTGTGACACCACATACAATCCATTGGTATCCATGGAAATTATATCATAGCAGGTGCAGCTGATGAACTCTTGGGAAATAAAGATCCCATTTTCATGCAAATATTCTAAATAGCAGAGGTGAGGAAGAAAAACGATTGATAAATAGATTTATTTCTGTCTTAGAATGTATTTCAGTATTTTCCTTGAGGCAACAGTAGCTTTTTGAAATTGTATTCTTACTGAACACAAACTTTCCTAGATCACTGTGTGTGTATGCAAGTTACGATGAAGAAAGCAAAGTTTAAAATAATGCACATTGATTTTGTGATGAAATATTCTAGATACTCCTTGTGTAATTTAACTTTATTGTTGGAATACAATCCATATCCTCAGAAAGAGCAGGCACCTTTCTTTTAAAAGCTAGATTGAAAGAGAGACGAATTGCTTGCTAGGAGCTGGACACTGGTGATTGGTGTAGTCCTCCATGTCACATGCAAGCTGTCTCTCCGTGCCTCCTCAATAATGCACTAAAATCCTATCTTTCTCTCTGCTCTTAAATTAGAGCAGCATAATATTCAAAAGACTGCTCTTTCTGTAGTATTTGTATTCCCGATTTTAGAATTTACCTGCACTGATATGAACACTTGCTTTCTGCCCTGCTGCCAGCACATTTTAATGCAAGCTCCTGAAGTGGGATGGTGCTTCAGTCTGTGTTTCTGCACAAGCAAAGGTGTAGATTAATTTCCTAAATTCGGCTTCCTAACTCCTATTTCTCTTGAAAACTATGGATGGAAGCTTCAGTGAAGTAAAGGTTATTATAACACCTCAGATAGACAGCAATAGTGGGAAACTTGCCATAAAGAAATGCAGTTTCTTGAAAAAAAAAATCCCTCTAATACTCTTTTGACACACACATAGAGCACCCTTCCTTCTTTTTTTTTTTGTTGTTTTGGTAATCAAGATCCTCAAATCCCTTCCTGTGCCACTTTCTAAGAATGCTTATAGGACAGAACACGTGCACCAGTTGTGTAAGCTGGCTCTCCTCCCAGGTCTCTTAAGCAAGACCTTAATAAAAGTGTTGTGATAGTCACGTACATTAACCATCTCTAAATTTAAAAAAATAAAAATAACTTATAGGACAAAATTCTTACCTTGTACATAAATCTGCAATTACCTCTGTACTGTGGTCATTAGATCCTCAGTTACTAATACGGAAAGCACCGTGACATTGTTGCTGCAAACAGAGGTAGTGCATGAACACGAAGGGATTGATGCCAGTCAACAGAGCTGAATGGGGTTTTGATCCATTTGGTAGGCAAGGCCTTCATTAAGGGGAGTTGTCTGGAACATTGGAACTGTCTACAATCTAATCAAATACACATATGGTCCATTTAGCTGGATACTCTAACAGGGATCAGCATTGTATTCTTCAAATCAGTGCTAAAAAAATCCTGATTTGATGAACAAATATATAACAGCATATTATGAGAATTGTCTTCCTGTAAACTCATGCAGTTGCTGTTTGGTTTATATTCTGCATCACAGTTGGTTGTCTCTACATTACGGTTTGGTATAGTCTATTTAGGATGTACCCTAGTCACCTGAAGGTAAAGATACTCACAGCTGATCCGTAGTAGGAAAAGGAGACAAGGAGGGAAAGAGGGTTGTTAAGTCCCATTGACTTTTTTTCTTCCTGTCTTAGATTGTGGACAAATCAAGGTCAAACATTTACTAACCAAGGTGGTACATGAAACTGATGCGGCTGAAGGGTGATAGTTTCTCTCATCACTTGTGTCTGAGGAAGCTATCACATTCAACTGTGTTAGACTTCCCAGCATGAATGAGGAGTTAGTTGGGCTGATTGGGTCTTGCTGCAGGCTCACACAGGTAGTCGCTCTCAAGACTGGGTGCATTGCAAGACTCCTTATCCACTCTTTTGCCATTCTCCACCCGGATACAAGAGAGAAAAGAAAATTACTGCATCTGGAGAAAAATAATCTGAAACACAGAAAGTCCCTGAGAGGGAGAGATTTTGGAAAAAGTTATTAAGTAGTGTAAGAGTCAGTAGTACACAATAGATGAGTTTGCAATGGGATACAGTAGCTCAAAAAACAAGCATGACTTTTGGACGATGTCTGTCATGGAGAAGGGAGAAGTTATCCTTCCTCACAGGACTGTTCTGCTAGGTGTTCTGCACACTGTTAGGAGCTAGGGTCCTGTCTAGGGCAGTTTCTGCTTTGAGTAATACAGAGAGGGTGTAACAACGATTAGGAACCTGGGGATGAGGGGGAAACTCGAAATGGGTGACCTCTTTAAATGATGCCTAAAATGGCACTGAGGTGTTTCCAAATATTTGAAGTTATAGGGAGGGACTACTCGGTTCAAAAGACTGTAACTAGGGACAGTATGTTAAAATAAAGGAAGGGGGAAAATTAAATATTTGGAGGAATTGTGTTCTGATAGCATCACTGCAATCTGTAATGGCAACAACACAGCTTTGGGGACCAAACCGTTGTTGAACAAAAATCTCTGCAGTTTGACTTGTGTTCCAAACTAACAGATACTTGAGGGTTTTTTCTTTTTTTTTCTCTCTTTTTTCCTTTTCCTTTTTCTGCTGCTGTTCAGTGGAGTGATGTACATAGAATAGAATAGAATAGAATAGAATAGAATAGAATAGAATAGAATAGAATAGAATAGAATAGAATAGAATATTTCAGTTGGAAATAGAATAGAATAGAATAGAAAGTTAAAGCATGTTATTAAGGGCATTGTCCAAATGCCTCTTAAACTCTGACAGGCTTGGGGCATTGACCACCTCTCTAGGAAGCCTGTTCCAGTGTTTGACCACCCTCTTGGTAAAGCAATGCCTCCTAATGTCATAGAATCATAGAATCATAGAATCATTGAGGTTGGAAAAGACCTCTAAGATCATCGAGTCCAACCGTCAACCCAACACCACCATGTCCACTAAGCCATGTCCCTAAGTGCCTCATCTACTCGTCTTTTAAATACTTCCAGGGATGGGGACTCCACCACTTCCCTGGGCAGCCTGTTCCAATGTTTCACCACTCTTTCAGTAAAGAAATTTTTCCTTACATCCAATCTAAACCTCCCCTGCCGCAACTTGAGGCCATTTCCTCTCGTCCTATCGCTAGTTACTTGGGAGAAGAGACCAACACCCACCTCGCTACAACCTCCTTTCAGGTAGTTGTAGAGAGCGATGAGGTCTCCCCTCAGCCTCCTTTTCTGCAGGCTAAACAACCCCAGTTCCCTCAGCCCCTCCTCATAAGACTTGTTCTCCAGACCCCTCACCAGCCTCGTTGCCCTTCTCTGGACACGCTCCAGCACCTCGACGTCCTTCTTGTAGTGAGGGGCCCAAAACTGAACACAGTATTCGAGGTGTGGCCTCACCAGGGCTGAGTACAGGGGCACGATCACTTCCCTACTCCTGCTGGCCACACTATTTCTGATACAGGCCAGGATGCCATTGGCCTTCTTGGCCGCCTGGGCACACTGCCGGCTCATGTTCAGCCGGCTGTCGACCAGCACCCCCAGGTCCTTTTCCGACAGGCAGCTTTCCAGCCACTCTTCCCCAAGCCTGTAGTGCTGCATGGGGTTGTTGTGACCCAAGTGCAGGACCCGGCACTTGGCCTTGTTGAACCTCATACAATTGGTCTGGGCCCATCGATCCAGCCTGTCCAGGTCCCTCTGCAGAGCCTTCCTACCCTCGAGCAGATCAACACTCCTGCCCAACTTGGTGTCATCTGCAAACTTACTGAGGGTGCACTCGATCCCCTCATCCAGATCATTGATAAAGATATTGAACAAGACCGGCCCCAAAACTGAGCCCTGGGGAACACCGCTCGTGACCGGCCGCCAACTGGATTGAACTCCATTCACCACAACTCTCTGGGCCCGGCCGTCCAGCCAGTTTTTTACCCAGCGCAGAGTACACCTGTCTAAGCCAACGTCCAGTCTATAGACATATGTCTATGTCCAGTCTAAACCTCCCCTGGTGCAGCTTTGAACCATTCCCATGCGTCCTATCACTGGAAACCAGGGAAAACAGAGCAGCACCTCCCTCTCCACTTCCCCTCCTCAGGAAGCTGTGGAGAGCACCTATACGCTAGGCTGATATCAGGTGTAGGCTGATATAACAGAAAATGTTGGCGTGAGTATTTGCTTAGGAGGGATTTTGTTTCACACCATATTGACTTGTCCCTGCTACAGTGAACATGTTATCAGGGTTTCCACTGCAATCCACATCTTCAAGAGTCTGTAATTTGTTGTAATAAAAACTTCCAGTCTGAAATTTCCCTCCTGTCGTGTCAGCCCCGCGCAGAGCAGTTGTACATTTAAAATACTTATTTTAAATGCTTTCTAAACTAGACTACCAGGACAACTGCTGATGTTTGCACCTGCAAGTATTTTTCCCGGAGAAGAGTTTGACAGCATGGTGCTTGTGACTCATGGTGGGAAAAGGCAGCACCATGACACAGGGATGCCAAATGTCACCTGTGTGATACAGGTCAGAACTATTGAGTATTTAATAAAACAGCTAAATTGCCCCAATTGCTTTGATAATAAAGTGACTGCTGAGCCTGCCAAGTAAATAATTAATTTCCAGTACATATTTGGCTCTTGTGGCTGGCAGCCACCTTTGTTTCATGGACCATAACTGGTTGGCACTATTAGGCTAAGGCAGAAGCTTTTAAATAGAGATTAACAGGCACATTAACTTTTAATGCGTAAATAATCTGCATTCTTTAAAAGGTTGTGTGTGTATTTACAGAACAAAATGCCATAGTATGCCCTTCTAGCCCTGCCTCGCTAGTCTTTTGTGTATCGAGATCACCAAGACCTCTCTGCGACTGGTGTTTGTAGTTGTGGCGAATCTCCCTATCGTTTTTAAGAGCTGGTATGATGGCTTTCTATCGCTTCCAGAGAACCACCACACTCAGTTGTTGGGCAATACTCAGTGCACCCCAACAGGGATATTTTTCTTCTTTTAAAGAAGAGAGGTAGGAGTGAAAGGGTGGCACTGAGGTGCTTTGGGGGTGCCTCTTCTACAGCTTCAGCCCTGAAGAAGGAAGGGCCAGCACAGCAGACATAGGCAAGGAAGGAAATGTGTGCATGTGCTGTGTTTGGGTTTTAGTCCCTTGCCTGTAAATTGAAACAGTACCAATTCTACTCACTTGTGTAAAGAGTTATTTTGGTCAGTCCTACCCTCCTTTTAGTTTCAAAACTCTTACAAACAGGCGTTTATGTGTCTAGAGTCCCTGCCACCATTGTCAAATACGGCACTGATTAAAAAAAAACCCAAAAGCAAAACCACCTCTGCTTCACAAACTCTGGGATCTGATGCTCTGTCTTTTCTTTACTCCACCCGTCATGTGCCTGCAGATTCACAGTGCAAAGTCAAAGGGGAAGAAACAAAATGATACCAAAGACTCAGTAATATCCACCTTGCCTTTGACTCTCTTCACGCTCTGTCACAACCCTAACGTAATTTAAGATGCCTAAGAGGTATTCATGGATATGCTGGCTGGTGCTCAGAATCTTAGGGAGCCTTTTAAAAAATTTATGAATTTGTAATATAAAACAAGTAGTTGTGTGAGCCAGCTAAAGCCATGCTTACTTTATAATGGAGAAGTGGCAGTGAATGCAGTATAGCTTGCAATATCCAAGAGGGATATGTACTCACCTGTGATTAACCTTCCTTGGCCATTAAATGTCACAGTTGGTGCGTACACATGGAGCAGAAAGAATATATATTTGTCAGTAGAAAGGTGACTGAATGAAAGAAGTCATGAAATGACATTTTTCAGTAGGTTTGTCATAGCTGGAGCGTGGAGGAAAATTGCTTTCTGTAAATCTTGGCCCAACAGAACAAAACACACATTTCTTTCCAGTTGGGAAGCCATACTCATAGACATAATGAAAGCATTGTGCGCTCTGACTTTTGCAAACTCTGATAGAAACCAATCTGCAATCTTGACAGATATGATCTTTTGCAGGATGCACTGTTCATTTACAGCAGCTAGAGACCTCAATTAATTTATGAACGAGGACAGCAGGCTGTGAACTCCCCAGCTCAGCCTAGGTGGAGTTGTCCCTGTCTGAATTTATGTTCTGGTAATTTAAAAAGATTTATACAAAGCTTTTCTTTCATTTTGAGAGTAGATTAAAATTCTAATGGAAACCATTTGTAGGCATTTGTTGAATTGAATAATATTTATTACTGTATGAGAAGAGGAGAGAAAAAAAGAAAGAAATGCTGAAAAACTTTGCCAGCCATAAAGTCAGTGAGGCAGTAATAAATAGGTACAGAGGCAGAAAGAGCCCAGACCAGAAAGTAATACTTAGTAGAGCCTGTAGAAAACCCACTGTTTTATAAAAGCATAATGAAAGCAATTTACACCTGTTTCTGAACAAATAGAAAACAGGTCGCTACCCACTGTGCATGGTCTCTCAGTTCTTTAATTCATCTGGTGAGATACGTCTTAATGCTTGAAAAAACCAGCTTCACTGTGGACATGTTGTTTGCCACTCAGAACATGCACTCTCAGTCTGGTAGGGCTGTGATTTTTTTTTGGGGGGTGTGATGGTCACACAACCTATTCATTTACTCCTGGAAAGACTTTTTGAAAGCTCGTAGATGGCCTTAGAGCAGAAATCCCATTGAAAGGGAAGTCGTTATTAGGACTTATGCTTCTGGACCTATTTAACTCATAACCTTTGTTCCAATACGACTATTTTGGTTGGGGTCAAGCTTTTGAATTTTCTTTTGATGGAATAGTTACAAGCACCACACATCACACAGAGGCATGTGCCAATACAACATGACTATATACAGGAGGAGGAATAAACTAGAAGAATACTTATCCAAGAATTACTGTAATTTTACTTGGCAGTTGTCTTGTCTGAGCCGTGATCAATAGAGTTAACCTGTGAGAGTTTTGTATGAAAAGGAGTATGTAAATATTTGAGCTGTTCCTGAAAAGACTTCTTTGTAAGAGACATTTACTTTTATTAGCTGACTTGGTAAAGAGAATGCATGTACTCCTAAAGCTATTGACAGCACGCACAGATGCAAAAGTATTCTCCCTGAACGCCCCAGAGCTGGGATCCTGTTTCCACATCTGAATGTAGCAGTCCAGGCAAACTGTTGGCATTACACAGACACAACAATGCAGATAAGCTAAAGTAAATGTTGGTAAAGACTGCAACAAGTTCAGCTAACGTGCTGTACAGCCATGTGCACCAGAATAAAGGAAGGGGTGTCAGAAGGGAAGGTAATACTAAGGAAAGGGCCAGCTCTCAGTGGGATTGGCTGTGGCGGGCAAGAACACACTGATAAACTAGTAAGATTTGAAAACATTAATTCCGTATGGTCTTAAGTTAGTCTTTATGATGCATATTCTGAAATGCTCAAACGTATCTGGGGAAACAAATATCAGCTAATAAATTATTGTGTTTCTTTGGGCATTCCTCATGCCAAATCTGTGAATTTAATTCCATCAGTCTCAAGATAAAGTGACCCTTGATGATAAATATCTGGAATATAAATGAAGAACTAATGCAGGATATAGACGTCCTAAAACGATCAGGGTTAGTTGTGGTAATATTAATGTGTTTTAAAGGCTGGCCAAATTAAACCTAGGACCAATTTCTGACATTTTTATTCACATTAAATAGTACCTTGTTTTATCCGTGATTCCACTGATGATCTGTTAATTTTTAGTCAGAATTCGATCCATGAAAAACAGGGGTCACAGAGCATAAAAGAATAGGAATCACATTAAAATCAATAAACTTTTCATTAATTTCTAAAAGACATAATGCAAAAAGATGAAGCACTATCCTTTAAAGTGTATCCGTATTTTGATAAACTTTAAAAAGGGTAAAAACTGGGCTCATTTTTGCAAGTAGTTGAGCATCTAGGCCAGGTTTTTTGGAGGAGCAAAGTGGCTCAGGCGCAGGCTCAGTTTGATTCCTGTGCCCTAACTCAGTACATCTTAATGGCATTACTTGAGCAGCTGCTAATTTTGAACAGGATAGAAGAATTGAGTCCTTGATAAATTACCAGCCAGCCAAGCTATCTAAAAGCATTTCTTTTCTGGGCTATCCTGTGGCAAAAGCATGCATAAATCACTATCCCTTTATTGTGTGGCCCCCTGGAATGTAAATCTTTTCCGTCTGCCTTTTATCTTAACTTACATTTCATTGAGCTATACAGTGAAATTTTTTTGGGTGGTGGTGGTAAATTAATACACTGCTTTTTCCTTCCACATACATTCTTCATTGCCTTTAGGGATTTCATTTGACAAAGGCCTTGCTAATGGAAATGCAAATTTTCTACCTGTCATAGAGTGCTTTTGACTCTGCTGTTTGTCAGAGCAACACATTCCTCAAAAGCGTTGTTACTTTGACTTCTCAGAAGCCAGGGGAATTGTGTCTGCACCTACCAGGGCTCTGTTTGACCTAGCAGACAGTAAAGAACATATTTATGTAAATTTGAATGAGAAATATTAGCCTATTCAGTTCTCTGCTATAAATAAAAACCCACATAGATTGAAAGCCTTATTAAGCTTTGATTTATTGTAGCCAGTCATCCATTTCCTGTTTAGTAGTTTTGTTGCACTTTAATAGACAGCAACTTCTTCTTCCATTTTCTGGTGATACATTAGTAATTCTAGTTCTGATAATATTCCATCTAATCTAATCTTATCTTTTGAGGGTTGTAGAAAACCACGTGCATAACAGTGGAGAGGTCCTTGGGCTACATGATTTAGCAGATTAGAAAACGTCCTTTGTCTTTACTGTTCCACTCTAAATAGAGCAGACAGCCTCACCAAACTTTTAGCAGTGGAATTGTCCAATACAAGTATACAAACTTTTAAGGTAGGCAATAGAGAAATGAGCCTCTGTGTTGTCATATTCTTATAAGAACTGAAAAAAATAAAATGCTTCGTATCCTCAGCAAGAGAAAACCTTTTCATTCCCTTTTTGAGAATTTGCACTTTTGTTACTACCTAAATCTCAGTGCCCACAAAAGGTTGTGTTTAGGGCAAAACAGCAAGTGAAATCCTCATGTCTTTTAAGTAGTCTGTAAAATTCCCAGTGACTAGGGAGATCCAGGAATTTGTGTGCCATATGTTAGTCCAGCTGAACAATACTAATAGTATATTTTTACATAGCTGACATCCACGTTTGACAGCCTTCCCTAGTGCACTTTCTAGCCTAAGCAATAAGTTTTCTAACTCTTCTCCCTCTGAAACCAATGACCTTGAGTAATCACACATCTTTTTTTTTAATCCTGCCCTCTATTTTCTCTTTTAATTTTGTCTAGTTCTTTTCTTTCCTGGAGGGCTCTACTCATTCCTGCAAAATTGTAGCATTTCTTCACCTTCACTGTCCTTGAGTCTTTCTTCTCTTCCTGATCCACTCATCCTTCACTAGTGGCCTTTACAAAGCCTCTCTCACCATCTCTGCTTCATCTCAAAGGGAAAGGACGTTCCTTTCCTTCTCTTCCGCAGGCTCTTGGATGAAAGAACTAGGAAAACTCATGACTAGTGCTAATACCTCACACCAGTAACTTCTGCAGTTCACATTGTCTGTTCAAACCAGGTTCCTGTAGGGCCATTAAAAAACGAAATGCCATGGAGTCACTCCTGCCTGAACAGGCAGGTGTTTCTTGCTGGCATTGACTAGGTTCCAGTTCCAAATTTTAATGACTGAAGAATAAAGGAAAGGAGCTGAATGCCCAACACATATGGATGGATCTTCTTGCTTGCACAAGTCTTACGGTACAATAGACAGCAAAAGATCACTTAACTACAGTTCTTGCATGATGATGATCTTCACAAACATAGATTCTTCCCTCTGCACAGACTGGAGGAGACCAGCAGCAGCCAGGGTTGCTCTTTGTGAAGGCAGGCAGTAGTTTCAAAATGCTCCTTTCTGCAAAGAGACAATCCTACTGAAATGGAGGATGCTTTCCAAGGCTGGAGTTGCAACAAAGTATTTGATTCTCCATAGAGATCATAATGTTCTATGGTTTATTTGAATTATTAAAATGCAATACTGCACAATAATCATTGTTGCAGAGCTTCAAAACACTTACTGACAATGTGGTCTTGGCAAAGTAAGTACTAGTCTTCTTAATGGGTAGTTGTTGCAACAGAGAGGGAGAAACCTGTGTTTCAGACTAAGCTGTGCTTTCCAAAGGGGCAGAAGGTATTGACTGTAATATCGATTCCATACAGATTTTTGTTGTTGCTTTATATTTTAAAAATACCACCCTCCCCATCCTCTCTCAGCAGATCAGATGTCACTTCACTTTTCTTTCCTTGAAATAACACTGGAAGCAGATTGTTGACAACTTCAGGCTTCTGCACAGTCAGCATTATAAGAGAACAGTATAGACATGAGCAAAAGTCAAATGGTCTCCTAGGAGCTCCAACCCATTAAAACAATTGCTAAGGGCGCAAGAGCACAATAAACATCTGCGGTTTGTCTCCCCAGCATATCACATGCCTTTCAGTTTGCCTCTGCTTGGAAATGGGCTTCAGCTGTCTGATTGGACCCAGATGTGAACTTGCAGAGTTCAAGGCTTTTCAGAGCTTGGATTTTGGTTCCAGGCTGAGGCTGGGAGTCACTGTAAAGTTAGGTTCCAGATCAGCACTTCCTCAGATTTGACAACACTTTAACAGTGCTTTTTATTTGCAGCTCTGCTTTGCTAGGAATTGCCTCTTTGCAAGCATCCTGATCTACTGGACAGTCCTCATTGGAACCAAATACTGCAATGAAGAACGTAAGCACCTTCATAAGGTACCCCGTGCAGGCTGTCTTCCTCATGAGTCAGTCACTGGTTTTAGCTAAATCGGTATTAAAAACATGCCTTGCCACATAATCATCAAGTTGCTGCTACAGAACATTTTATTACCTTGATTTTATGACAAAATACATATTCATATTTTATTTTAAAGACAGACTTTAGCAATCTAAATGATACCAACCTTGACATACTGATTAGAAAACAACAATTTTATATGGAAATGTTTATCACAGCCCTATGCTTAAATGAGAAACATCTTTCACTTATAGAACTATGATGTCTCATTTACGATAGCTGGCTGGCCATAATGAGGTTCAACAAAAAGAAAAGTGAACCAAAACTCTGGAAAACTCTGTTTGGCTAACAAATGCCACTCTTTGGTAATTCAGCCTCAAGGATGAAATATACTTTAGAGGGGTAAGCAGAAAGGAAACAATTGACTTGTTACTTTAAATTAACTAAAAGTATTTGATCAGAAGAGATGAGAATTAAGATGTTGCAATAAATTAATAGTATGGTAAAGGTAAATCGTGCAGTGCTCAACTTACCTGTAACTGTGTGCTTGTACATTTCAATGGAAAATAAACACAATCTTGTTAGCAATAACGATATTACTCTTAAGTCTTTGCTTCAATACCTCATGGAGGAGGAAATGAGAGACAAACAACATCCTAAATAGGCTGGAATAAGAAGCAACAGTTGTAACTCCGAGTGCCTCACTCTGCATCCACTACCATTCAGAAAGCTCAAAGCAGAAATCACAGAAGTGAACACAACCCCTTCCAAGTTGGAGTTGCCCTTGCTTATTAAAAGATTGTTTCAATGCATCAAAATCACACCTTCCTTCCATTGCAGCAGTGGCATTATTTGCCAGACAGTCACTCTGGTGTGCAATGTAATGGTGACTGAGAATACAAACTGCTGAGAAATGGAACAGGAATAATGCAATACAGATGGCAGATTACTTGCATTTAATAAAAGAAGGCACAGTTCCTGTAGTTGAGGAAGACTTATCTATCTAAATGCACCTATGCATATCTGTATGCGTGGGCAAATGGCGGAGGGAAGGAATAGCACCACATAGGACTTCTCATAGGCAGAGTAGCTAAGGCAAAGGTATTAGGGACAGAGCCAAGCTCTGTCCTGGAGATGCTGCAAGAGAGTGGGGGTGGAAGCTGGATGGCTGTACTGGATGAACAACGTCACAACAGGTATCATCCACTGGTGCTTTAAATAACTTGAATAGGGAAGATTGGCATCTGCCTGTTTTGAAGTTGCACACTTAGTGCTGCAGTTCCGCCAGGCAGAGCCAGTATATCTTTCTGGCTAGGGACTGGAAATGAAATAGTGAATAAGCCCAGAAGCAGGCAGAGTGTGGGTAGAGGGAGCAAAGCAAATGAACGTTATCTTTTATTCTGCAAAGTTCTCGGTATAGCTATTGTTTAATTGCAGGGCTGATTCCTGATAAACTGTCATCAGAAAAGGACTAGAAATGAAGAAAAGAGATCTTAGGATTGGTTCAGGATGCACAGTGCAGAAAGGTGATGGGGCCTGTTCCTAACTCTGCAATGATGGGTGAAGGGGGTCTTGTCAGCACTTCTGGGACAAGTTTAAGAGGATGTGAGCAGGGAGGATAATCACAGCACTCTGGCAGGTGGGAAGGTATTGCAATAGAAAGAATGACCTGCACAGAGTGAGTTACTGCCAGATGGCTCCCAGCGGGGGGACTTAAGGATACTGTGATCTGGCCTAATCAAATGCCTGGCACCTTCTCTCCCTGCAGCGTCCAGAAAGACAACCCTCATTGCCAGCGATACAAAGAATCGGGAGTGATGAGACTGCCTTTTACAAATACAGTCTGGGCAGCGCATGTAATTCTTTTTGCTGGCTTTCTCTTAGTGGCATTACCTTGAATATGAGGAAATTAAGGAGAAAAATTGCTATGAGCTTTCTAGGCCCTTTATCGCTTTAATCTCTCTCCTCTCCTCTCCTCTCCTCTCCTCTCTGTTTTCTATTTTCCTGCCTCTTGTCATCCATCTTTGCAGAGACAGTGACCAAGTTAAGCTAAACAGCAATTTAGATTTGTTTGTGGCTGATTTGATTTCCATTTTCAGAAACTGTTTGAAATTGTCTAAATGTATTATTTTAACTACGACTAAATTTTCAGTGCAAATTCTGGGATCGCCAGAGCAAGAATTCAACACAGATCTACTGGATTTAGGGAAGGGGAAAAAAATACCTGGCATGTCTATGGGGTGGAAAAGTAGCCTATATGATTTCTGGGATTCCCTTTAGAAGGACGTGAGGGAAGGGTAAGAAAGACTGCATTCTGGAGCATGTGCCCTTACAGAGACTTGGCATGGTGGTTGTTAAGGTTTGGTGTTGCAAGAGGCTCTAAAGTTACTGGTTGAGCCTTCTGGATGGTTAGTGCAAAGCCTGCAAGGGCTGTTTGTGTTAAGTCGTATTGATTGCCTTGTGTATAATTTAATAAAGTTGAAGCCTGCTTTCTTTCCTTGCAGCTATACACTGCATCTGTCCTTGTTGGAGTGTTCCCATGGCAATCGTGGGCTGGATTTTTATTAGTTTGATTTACTCGATAAATAAATAGAAAAATAAAACAAGATAATTGTCCAACAATGAATAGCTACCATATGAACAGACTGAAAACTACACTGAAGGCCACTGGCAACAGGCAACACTTCTAGTTTAAAAGTAGTGCAGAGATACCCAATGTAATTTTTTTGACCTTCATTGGCCCTTCCTCCATTAGGTGTCAGGCTCTGTTGCTTATATGAGTTTCACTGCATACAAAATGTCTCTCCTGGCTTCTCATGTTCACACCATTGTTATTCTTGTTCAAGCAGTGGCAGCAGCTTTTATGCTCTCTTACTACTTAGTCTGAATAGTTATATTTGCAGGGAAGAAACTTCCCTCTTTTCGCCACAGAGAAGTGGTAGAAAAACCTGTGCTAATAAAATAAACATCTATGCTTCAGTTGAGATTTGCTCAACAGACTATTACATGAACATACACGCAGGCTGCTAACAGGCCCCCAAATCACTCAGGAAGCCAACACTGCCGGGAGATGTGGGGATCTGGCTCGACTCCAAATAACCTTGGGGCAGACAGAGGCATGACACAGGCGCCCTTTGCAAGGGGTATTGCAGCGTAGCTTCTTTCATGGAAGAACAAGAGAAGACTAGTCTGCAGGTTACTTAAAGGACAGGAAGACTTTGGTAGTAAGCTCATAAGAAAATCGCATCTGATGCTTAAAACATAGAAGCATAGGTCACTTCTTTTACAATGTGGTTTGAGTCGATTTTCAACTCATTGTTCATAAATGTTAGAAGCCTAGGCTCCTGCTATAGCGGCACAGCATTTGGTGCAGCACAGAATGAGAGAGTTGTAAATGCGGCAGTGCATTCAACACTGGCAATAAAATTTGATCTGGGCTTCCCCAGTACTTGCTCTAAGCTCTGGGAACTGCTGATAGCTAACCATTGCCTGGCCACGCCAACAACCAGCGCCAGTGGAAAACTAGAGGATCTTTGCCGTGACTCCTTGTACCCTTGGGACAGAAGGTGTAGAGCAGGAGCGACTGTTTCTGAACAGAATCAGCTCAGGACTGTCTCTGCTGACTGCAGGGTACTTGTGTTTCAGTCAAGAACCATTTAAAATCCTAAACTTCATATAAACTAACAAGACAAGAAAAATATTTCTTCTGAATGTTCATCTCACTGCGGATCAGAATGTGCTATGCAGGATGCACCCAGTGGCGTTCAAGCAGCATACTAACCTAGGCTTTTAATCAGCAGTAGATACTGTTATCCCTTTGAAGATCTTTTTTTCTAGAGGATCTTACACAAGTGCAAAACTTCCTAAGAGCATTTGCCGAATGACTTAAGACATACCTGAGTATGAAAAGCTTCTGAACTTATGTTTGGAAACTGGCTTGAATGCTCATTGAAAGGCAGCTGTAATACAAGCTAACATTTGAGGCTCTTTGTCCTGGTTTCGGCAGGGATAGAGTTAATTTTCTTCCTAGTAGCTGGTACAGTGCTGTGTTTTGGATTTAGGATGAGAATAATGTTGATAACACACTGATGTTTTAGTTGTTGCTGAGCAGTGCTTACACTAGTCAAGGACTTTTCAGCTTCCCATGCTCTACCGACTGAGAAGGCTGGAGGTGCACAAGAAGCTGGGAGGGGGCACAGCCAGGACAGCTGGCCCAAACTGGCCAAAGGGACATTCCATACCATGGGACGTCATGCTCAGTACATAAACTGGGGAAAGCTGGCCGGGGGGGGCCGCTGCTCAGGGACTGGCTGGGCATTGGTCGGCGAGTGGTGAGCAACTGCATTGTGCATCACTTGCTTTGTATATTCTATTATTGTTGTTGTTATTATTTTATTTCAATTATTAAACTGTTTTTATCTCAACCCACGAGTTTTCTCACTTTTACTCTTCCGATTCTGTCCCCCATCCCACTGGCGGCAGGGGAGAGTGGGCGAGTGGCTGTGTGGTGCTCAGTGGCCGGCTGAGGTTAAACCACAACACTCTTACAGGGAACTCTGGATCCTGTTTCAAATCTCGTTTCCATGAGAATTACATCAGCACTTAAGTCTTCCATGCTGTTGGTGGAAATGTTTTTAAAATTAGTGCTAAAATGTCAGTGCCTTTGTGGAGAAACCGTCATTACGAGAAGATTCCCATGACAGCAGCCTGTTCCCACCATGGGACCTGTAGAAACTGGGAGACCTGAGGTCTGTTTCTTGACTCTGTTCCTGGCCTGCTATTGCCTGCAATCCTTATCATCGCTCTGTAAAATGGGGATAAAGTTTGGCTTCTTTTGTACAATGTTATGAGCACTTCAAAGAATGATGTTTCAAAAGAACTAAGTTTTATTAAGAACCTCTGTTGTTCTCACCTCCTCCTCTCCCCTGCAGTGTGAAATATTACAAGACCTGTGGCCTTGGAAGGTGCGTAGGCTCTCTCATGAGCCCCTCGCTGCTGTTACTGAGGCCAGCTTGCCTAGCGGGAGCGCTGAGCAGTGGGCCAGTAATTGTACAATTTCACCCTAGGAAACTTTCCATTTCTGCCTAGGGTAATACCCTAGACAGGTACTGCTTTAGAGTTATTACAGCCTGAATCAGAAGTTTGGGAGGGGGAAAAGTGAACAGTTTCACCTTGGCTTTCCCCAGCAGAGTAGTGAGAGAATATGTCCTAAAATAAATGGGAAGAAAGCTCTTAGATGATGCCTCTCAGTAATATGTGCTCTCTCTGGGCACGTAGATTATCAAGCTACCATTAACAAGGTTTATTTGCTGGTCTTGTGAGCATGTGGTGCATGGGTCTTCTCAGGCATTTGCAAAGCACTTGAGGGAAAAGCTTGGTGGCTTGGAGGTGGGAAAAAGGACCCTGCCTCTCTGCCACTCTGGCTGAGGCTTGGGGTGGCTTGGAAATGACAAGCAGAAGTTTGTAACCCTGGTTAGATGGTGGGACAGCCCCTTCCATTTCAGAGATCCCTGGTCTTCAGCCCGTGCCTATTCTTCTGACTTGTGGAGACATTAGGGAGAGAAGACAGTGTCTGAGGGACAGATGGAGAGGAGGTCCTGTATGGTATATGTCTGTGTATAGATCAGGGCCTCGAGCCTTCCCCCCCTGCTCCAACCCTTGTGACATTGCCTCCTCTGTGCTACACTGAGGTACAGAGGCTTTCTTCCTGCTCCTTTACTTGCTACCGGTGTTTTATTTAATCAATGTTCTCTTCTTCAGATAGTATTTCCTCTTCTTTTTATTTGTTTTCCACTTTGCTTCCCCTCTCCTATTCAGGACCTGATCCTGCTCCACCCTGTGGAGGCTGTGAGTGTCACTGGCACTGGGACACCGGCTGCTTTTGCACCATACCTGTGCTGTGACATAGGCTTGGTACTTATGCCACAGCATGAGCTCGAGTAATGACTTTTGCTCTTGCCAAACAAGTCCCTGAGGCAAATTCACAGGGCAAGGTCTTTTGAGGTCCCAAGCCTGCAATGTGGTGCAGAGAAACTGCTGTCCCAGGCAGCAATGTTGAGTCACTCTGGGCAAGGAGCAAAGCGGGGTGGCTTCCTGCCTCCTCCAGCTCTCCTTATGTGCAAGAGGCTTCTGGTCTGGAAGACAGTACAAATCCAAGGTTATGCTGTTTGGGCCATCCTCTCTACAGCCTCCGCCTTTCCTCCCCATTAAAAAGATGCCTACACTACACATCACTCAAGCACTTTTGC
Source organism: Aptenodytes forsteri (assembly GCF_000699145.1). Classification (NCBI taxonomy): domain Eukaryota; kingdom Metazoa; phylum Chordata; class Aves; order Sphenisciformes; family Spheniscidae; genus Aptenodytes; species Aptenodytes forsteri. The sequence goes on along the minus strand of NW_008795127.1, from coordinate 1,059,925 downwards.
GGTGGGGGTATTGAGTTGGGATTATACCTGACCATTAACCACTGTACTGTTCATGTTAACTGGTAAGTAATGGGAGGTTTTTACCATATTATGCAGTTGTTTTGTTTCTTTTTTTTTAAACTCCTAACCCTGCAACACGATCCAAGAATTTCTGTGGAAGGCTTGTCATATCCTAATTGGTCTTACAAATTTTGCACAGTACAAATGTGTTCCATTTGGCAATGGAACTGTTTTGATCAAAGGTTGTATAAATCCCATTAGTCACAGCAGCTGAACCTGTGTGAATCCTCTGATGGGGCTTGTATCACCTGAATTCCTATGGTACCGTTACAACTTGCACCTTCTATATATAGATATGTTTTTATTCGAGCTCCTCTGGATGCATGTTCTGGTGGGCTAAGGCATGGTGCGATCTGATGCAATGTGTGGGCTGCAAGATCCAGGCTCACCAGCCTTTCTTAACTATGGGTTGTCAGCTCCACACCTCCCTTTGTTTGTCAGCTAGCGTCACATCTGTAGCATTTTGGTTGAACGTTTCTTGTCTGCTCTGACTGAGAAAAGAAATAGGACTCTGGAAAACAAATGGTGCTTCTTTACTGAGTCGCAATGATTTATGCACACGCCAACAGGAATGAGAAAATGCAAATCCCTTCTGCTTCCAGATATTTCAGCTTTCTGTTTAATAACACCCCAGGCCAGCCACTTTGAGGGCATTATTTTATTTCTTGGGTTGTTGAGCTCATTTGGCCTTGTGCCTCACAGCACCACATGGGGTATGTCTTAATAGACCTGAAAGGTATGGCACGCTGTGACTTGATTTTATTTACATTTATGTAAATATCACCATGTTTATTTTAAAATGACTAAACTTCTGCAGTTGCAGCTCTGGGGTGGTAAAGGTCGCTGAAAGGACAGTTAGGTTCCTATCATCTAAATCTGGAAGACTTCACTTGAAATCATGCTCACTGTGTTTGCCATTTCTTACTTTGCTGAGCTCATCAGTGAAACTGTACTGGTCTGTTGTCTGGTCTGTACTGATCTCTTGCTATTTTTTTGACTAGCCCAGTGACTCTAGTTGGATTTCCAATGACAGAAGTGATAGCTATCATTTCTCGATAATATGAAAAAATATAATTCCAACAAAAAAATTAAACTTGGAAGTACATTTTCTTTCATTTAACTGAAACTCCTCAAGCTCATAACTGACTGTATCTCTAACATCAGACCTCCATCTCAAAAGGACAACTTGACTAGCCAGAAAAGGGAGCTCTAAGGCACTGCAGGTGTAGCAAGTCAGTTTCCGGCTTATTGTGTAGTGCTGGTCAGGAATTTTCTGTCAAAATGTTTTTATTTTCTCTAGTCAGGAGCCACCGATTTGACAGCTGTTAGTGGACATGTACCTATCAGTTTTGGCAGGCAAGTCTTCTCACGCAGGAGAAGGAGTCTCTGGAGCAGGGCAGACACCTGTCTGGGGAGCATCCTGCTCGCCCTGGTGTAGCTGGCAGCCTTCCCTGGGTCCTTGGAGACTGACTGCTTCCAGTGCTCTGCTGGCCTGGAGACTTAAAACCTGGAGACTTAAACTTCCATCTCTAATAGCCCAGATGGGGAGAGCTCCAGGCTGCTACTGCTGGCATGAGGTATGGCTTTCTGAATCTCGAGTTAGTTCTATTTTGTGTTTAACTAAAAGTAATTAAATATTAATTGGGCCAGAGAGGGAGCAGGTGACTGAAACTGTTATGGAACATCCGCTTAAACTGACTCTGGTCAGTGAGGTCTTTCCCCCATCTCCTCGTCACACCAAGCCTGGCTGCATGTTCCTATCCTCTCACTTGGGTCCACAGTCATGCTCATCTCATGCTGCCTGAAGGCATACCAGAGAGCTAAGATCTGTGGAGAATGACTCTCGGGGAGGAGGGCCTTTCGGTCCTCAGAGTGGCTCACAACAGGATCAGATGTATGTAAGTGCTGGCACAAGTGATGGGAAGCTTTGTCTGGGAAGAGGTGGGAGAGAGGCATACCACTATCCCTTTGGACAGCAGCAAACCATTAGAGTGGTTTAGCTACAGCTTTGCTTGGTACCCTGATTTCTGAGCCTTACCTGGATGTATACAGCTGTATACTGATGTTTTCCTTCAGTCTCGTGGGGACGAATACATATACCACTGCTGCCAATAACCAGGTGGTTAGCATGTGAGCTGAAAACATTAACACTCAGGCTCAGATTCCTGGTTGTAAACCCATACATACCAGCAACATGCCTTAATCAATAAACAAATGTCTACTTTGGGATGTCTCGCTTTCTCCCCAGTGATTTCCCCCAGTGGAAGAACACAGAGATCTCTAGGTTTCATCCATGTGTGGAATCAGGAGGTTCATCATCTTCAACATGGCCCATGGCTACCTCTTTGCTCCCTTGTCTTCTGCAGCCCTCTTTCTCTCTCTGTTCTGCTGCTCTCTCAAACTAAGGTAAAAAAAACCTTGCAAGACCAGGAGACTTGCAGACCTAGCAAATGGCTTTGCACACGTGCTTCCCCAGAGGTTTCAGTCCCAGGAGTGGGGTGCAGCTGGCCTTGCCCAGAGCCAGCAGAGCCCATTCAGCAGGACTGGCTCTAACACCTTATTTGCAGCAATGCCCTGTCCCCCACCAGCTGAAAATCACTGTGTTAGGGACATCTGGTATGAGCTGAAGTCTGTGCCTCCCAGCTCACAATGAGTTCAGTGGGATTACTTGTATTCATAAGGCTGGTGGACGCTGCCATTTTAAATATTTCCTTTTTTAGAGTTAGTTAAGTGAGATTTTTATTAACTATAGTCTACATGTGAAGTTGAGAACCTCTCCGCTTCCAGGCACAGGGTGCAAGTGACTGCTGAGCTGCTGCGGAAGGTAGCAGGTATTTTGACTGGTTCATTGCTAATTATTGCTTCAGTAAACAACAGCTGTTCAGATGCAACTCAGCTTCTTGCTTTGAAAAGATTACAGTGCCCAAACTGTAGTCTGGTATTATTGAAAGAAGAAAAAAAAAAGTTATAATCATTTCACTCCCCTACTGCTACAGATTTTATGGGCCTTGTAGTGCGCTGTTATGTCAGGCATATTAATTGCTAGTGAGTCGATGTTAAGCAAATGAAACAGCTTTGTGCAGTGTTTGGACACTTGGTTATAGACAGTTTAACAGCAGTCTTCTGGAGACTGTGCATTAGTCTTAGATTATTTTTCAGCACTGAAGGAATGGCTCTTTCAAAGTAACTATAAAATGAACCATTGCTGCCATGCAATAGCAGTAATAAACTGTTAAGGTACATTGCAAAGCATGAGGTCAGAGGCAGTATGTTCTTCCAGCCACCCAAGAAGTGTAATAGCAACTAATTAGTGAAGCTCCTTCAGAGGCTATTGCTATTGCAACAGGAGAAAAGAAAGGCAGAAAAGTGCAAGGGGGCCCAACTGTTACTATCTGCCCTTTAGATGAAGGAGTTGTTGGTATTAACTTAGCAGAGGGTGAAGGCCTGACCCAGCACAGCACTGACTGTCACTGATGTGCTCTTGGCACTGAAAAGAAAAATAGCCCTGTTCTCTGCTCCATGCAGTTCCTGGCCTTCTGCTTTCTTCCTGAGGAGCAGGATTTATAGGGGCATCTGTCTTGATTTATTGAGGAGCAAAAATTACAAGTTAACTTTCAAGGCACGTGCACGCACATGCTTTGCTGCACAATACCAGACCAAGTCCTCCCCCTGCGCCCTCCCGGCCAAGGTGGCTGTTGCCCTGCAGTAGCTGGCTGAGCTATCGGCCAGCTATCAGCGTTGGTATTAGGCTGTGGCAGGGGCCACAGCCACGGCCAGCCACCAGCTACCGTGGGGCTGCCTCCAGCCAGAGCACGTCCCCGCCAGCTAAGCTGAGAAACGGGCTGCTCTTTGTTTGAAGCAGTTGATTTCTATGCTGTTGCATTTCACTGGCTGCAGATGAAAGCCATCTGTAAATATCTTTTGTGCAGTTAAAAACAAAAAAACCCATGTGTTTTACTAAATGCATATACCAGCAGTCAAGCTGGTACCCTTTGACTGCATTTAAAAAGGAACAAGGTGGTATTAGCACAGCTACCCATCTTCGGGAGCAACGAATTGGGCTGAATCGCCAATGAAAGGGCCCTGCTTTAGGATGGCAGACTGGGACTCACCGTTGCAATTGGGTGATGCAGCAGGGGCCGGGGCAAGCACGGGGCAGTGCCGCTGGCCTGCAGGCAGCTGGGCTGAGGGCAGCAGGCACGGTCCCCCCACTCGGCGCTGCCCTTCCTGAGCACCTGCCACCTCCTCTGCAGCTCTGCGGGTATGGCGCGTTACAGGGAGATGGAGAGGGAGCAGGAAGCAGTGTTGGGCCCTGCAAGACACGCCAGGCTGCACGCCTAGCTTGGGTCAGCCAGGCGCCATGCTGCGGGTCGACATGAGGTGCTGCTCTAGGGGACACGGCATCTTAAGGCTGTGATTTTTGTTAATTTTATTTATTTATTCATTTATTTTTGCTAGAACCCGGCCTCAGCGAGCTGCACCGTGGAGCAGCTGTAACAGCCCGCACCCCC
>NW_008795127.1:1033876-1054985 GCF_000699145.1 Aptenodytes forsteri | reverse complement strand
GCTGGGAGCGCCCTTTAGTCTGAGCTTCTTTGTGAGGTGGGGCAGGACCCGGGAGGGAGCAATTTCCTTTCCCTGGGTAAGGCAGGGGCGGTAGCTTGGCGATCCTCGCGTTCTGGGTGCCCGCACAGCAAGTCTGCCCTGGCGACGCTGCAGGCAGCAGCTCCCCATTTCGCACCGAGTAATGACTAGATGCTGTCCCACCTTCACCAGAGCTGACAGAGCATGAAACACCTGGGAAGGAGCAGGGAGAGTCGGTAATTGAGGGCAATGTACGCTCAGGGCAAAGTGCAGTCACTGTTGGCGCAGACAAGGTTTGTTTTTTTTTTTTTTAACCTAAACACTTGCCTGTGGATGCCTTGGAGACATAAATATAGAGGCATATTAGCTCCTACGCCCGTGAAGAGAATTTAATAGAGAGTGAGGAGGTTTATTTTAGTTAGAAACTAAGGGATGTTTTTAAAATGCCTCAGCCTTGCACTGTCCATTTAAAAACTCGGGGCTTTTAGAGTAGTCTTTGTTGGCTTCAGTCTGTATCAAATTAATTTGGATATTTCAGGGTTGGAAAAGGGGAGGGAATAAGGGGACAAACCCAAACCCTCTGGCCTGGTGTTTACCAGAGTTACAAAGTTTTCACTTTGATGCCTCCTGTGAGGCTAAATGGACGGCGCCATCATCTGGTCTAAACTCCCATCACCAGCATCCATTACATGTAATTCCAATAGCCACCTGTTTTGCCAAAAGCTTCTGGAAACTACTTTTCCTGTAGTTTGTTCTAGCGGTCATGAAACAGAGCTCCCCTGCCCGCGTCCGTCTGTCTCCGTCCCGTCCCCCCCCCCCCGTTTTATTTTTAGTACCCAATTCCTAATGTGACTTTTATCAGAATTGCATTCCCACCTACTGCCTCTTCCCTCCTCCCCCACTTAGAAGCACTTTACTACAATGTGGGGTTTTTTCTGGGAAGGCACTTAGAGTCTATGGTCAAGGCACCCTTTGGCGCCCCCCCCCCTTTTTTTTTTTCTTCTTGGGTGAGCTGTTTCAATCTCTCCCTGCAAGAGGTTGTTTTTTTTTTCCCCCCAAGCTTCAGATTTATGTGTGATGTCTCCTTGTGTACTCTCTCCCCAGGGTTTCAACAGCATCTTCACGATGCATTCACCAGGACTGTATGCAACAGTATTGTTGTCGGTGCCATGTGCAGAGATAACATTGCCTTCCTATTTCCCTTGTTTAACAAGGCCAGTAATCTCAAGCTTCTCCACACCTATGAGCTCTTCATTGCCACCACTATTGTACTGGAATCTCGCAATGAGTTAGTTATTTATTATGCGCTCCTCATTCTTTCCAGTCATTGCTTTCTTGTAGGCGGCTACATACCTTTCATAGCAAGATTTGCATTTCTTATTCTGAGATATTTTACTTCGGGAGTTGCCTGTATTAAAATGCATTTTGTTTGAATGGGCTCACTTCAGCGAGTGATCCATATTGTTCTGTATGACTGCTCTGTCCTAGCCATTATTTGCCACTCCATCAATTTTTGTCATCTGCAGATGTTGGTGTCACTAATTTTTTTTTATATGCACTTCCCCATCATTGTGGAAAATGGTGACTAGCACCTGATCCTAGTATTATGGTCTTGTAGACCCCCCCAGCTCCCCCATCCCATTTTTTCCCCCAGTAGCTCTTGACAGCAAACACTGGATGGACTTTATTCTACAGTGTCGCATGCCTATAGTTACTCTCAGACTTGAATTCTTAACTGATTCCTCCATTAGCTTTCCCTATACTGTTTTTTTTTTTTTTGATTGATGTAAGGTTAATTGGTTCATTAGATAGCCATTCCTGTAATTTCAGTTTTAAAATGATTCCTGAGCTTGGAATGTGGAAATACTTCATTGCGTTGGGATAACAATTTCCCGTGTGCCTCTGTAATGCATGGCACTCTCCCTGCTGTCTCAGACAGCTTAAGTGTGATTGAGTAACTAGAGCCAGTTGAAACATGTTGTTGCCTTCCAGCCCTGTTCTTAGTTTCTGAATTTCCTCCTTTTCCTCCTGAATCCCAAAAGGCTTTATTAAGACAGCTTTGTGTGAACCATTAACTCTAAGCTGCATAATTACGTTACTATGAGCTTTGACTTATAGTAGGAAAAAAAAATGCGTCTCTAGAAATTTATATTCCTCAATGACAGAATTTTAGCTTAGTAAATTAAAAGGATTACTCAATTTACCTAGGAGGTTATAGTAATTAACAGCAAGAGAGTTTACCTGCAGAACTACTAAATGCAATAAAATAGGTTCTGTGAAAACGTGACACTCTAATGAGCTGCTGTGTTATTATACTTGTTCTTCACCTTCCAAATTGCATATAAGACTCTTGCATACTTAAAGAAAGGGATGGTGTTACTGTTTAGCTTGCTTTGTTTAGAAGTGGGGAACAATATTTAGCATGTTTATCTTTATTTAGGGATGCATTTTATGTTATCCTTGCACAGCTCAGAATTGCATGAATTTGTGATGCTAGAAATCAGGCCAGGATTTTTTTTTCTAAAATTTTTTTAAGGCATGTGCACAAAGAACAGCGCAGTTAAGATAATCCTCATGCCAGTATTTGTGCGATACTGTGTGACTTCACTCCCATTGTTGCATTTTAGACCACCTAAATGACAGACCACCTCCCTCTCCCTCCCCCACCATCCCCAGCACATCCCCTTACTAAAGCAGGGCAGACTGTACCCGAGTGTCAGACAGCATGTTCTTGTTCCTCTGTCACCCTCACAGTACCAACTGCAATAGCCAGTATTATATCATGTGATTAGGAGGTGGCATGAGAAACAAACCTTTCCACCATCTTTTCGCCCTGAAAGGCCTAAGACGTTTTTAGTGACCTGCAACAAATACTCAGGTTTCTGGGATGGATGAACAGACAGGCTGCATTTTTTCAGATTTTGGTGGTGCACTTAATTAAGCGTTAGCATCCTTATTTACGTTACTCCTGTTGAAAAATGGGCTGAGGGGGAGGAGCGGGGCTTTATCTATTATTAGTGTTTTGACTTTTTTTATAGGTCTAGCCTAGGCACTCACACAGTTAAATTTGCCTCATATGGTCACTGCCACAAAGCTAAAAACTTCAGAGGAAAAATTAAAGTCTTAAGCTCTGTCCGTCAGCATGACGGCTATAGACTACGTGTTCCTTTTTTCCCAGAGGGAAGAAATTGGCCCGTCAATGAACTGGTTTTCATTTTGGCTTTTTTTTGGGCTCACTGAGCCCCAGCAACTTGTGTGTGCAGTCAAAAATCAATTTAATGTTATAAGCATTGCATATTTAGTCCTTAGCACTAACTGGTTGCAGATGAGAAGCTGATCAGTCTGGTCGGTTTGGATGTGGCTTTGCAGTTAGAGGTGTGATTTCACTGTGCCTGTGCTGTTCAGTTTATGCTGTGCGACGCTCTGCTTTGGCTTATTTTTAACCCTGGCAGCTTCTAATAAGTGTCAAATAAGCAGCTTCTAATAAGCTGCTTAGAAGCTGTTTCTATTAAGTGTCTTTGCTTTGTGTTTCCCATCCCCAAAGAATTACACACTAGTCTCTTGCTCTTGCTCTTAAAGGTTCTCAAGCTGGCCATATGTATGTAAGCTTGCCATTCTGGAGTTAGCAATAAACCAAGGTATTAACACTTTTAGAAGATTTTTCTTTTTTTTTCTGAAAACAGAATTCAAACATTTTGTCATCTCGGATTCTCTGCGAATGCAGCCTATTCTCTCATAGACAATCGTTTTAAAATTTTATTTTATGCAGTGTTTTTTCTTTTACAGTCTCAGCCATCACTTTAAAAGTGCCTCTGAAGAGTAGCAGTGGTAACAGGCTTTTTTTTTTCCCCCCCCTTGTCAAATGCAAATCTCTCACCTCCCAAGCGTGAACATACAAAGCTCTCTTACTGGCTTTTTTTTTTTTTTTTTTTTTTTTCTAAATAACAAAATTAGGCCACAGTTAGCTAAGCAGAGTGACCTGATTCGTGCTGGAGCAACATGTTATCAACTCGAGGTTGTCACTACAAAGTAAGTGTGGTGAAGTCTGCCTGTTCCAACTAAAATCAAAGCCGTCTCTTGACATATAGCAGTGCTGAAGTCAGCAGTTTCTGCAAAGTGGGTCTAAATGCAGATTGAAGGATCTCTTCTGTGTATATATGTAACTACCAGTGCTAACCTAATTATTTATAATCAAATACTTTTTGTCATATTTTTACTCAGGAGGACATGAGAGAGAACAGTTCTGATTTTTTTGTTCTTTGGCTTTTCCTTATCTATAAAAGATTTGGCTTTGTGAGGTATATTTAATGTTTTCTCTAAAGTAGGCCACCTGAGAGATCCCATGGAGTAATTGACTTTGCTGAGTTAGCGGACGAGGCCATTGGACAGAGTCAAAAAAGATACTGCCAACTGCGAAGCAAATGAATCAGTACCAGTGCAACTGGATCAGTTTGCTTCTTCCGATACAACGAGAAAAGCAATAGCACAGATGCAGTATCTGACATACAGATTTAAAAAACAAATATAAACACGCACACACACATTGGGTTGGCTTTTATTGGAAAGCCTAGATGCAATCTATAGTTATCAATTTGTGGAAAATTCAGGACACATATAAAGTTAAGAAGGCAAATTAAAAGAACAATACAAATCAGACGAAATATACATCTCAAAATATCAGGATAGCATTTTGACTGGCATTGTCTAAAATACTTAGAATCTCCTTTCTTTTTTTTTGTAATATGCTTCTTTTAATTATACATATTTTTTCTTTAAAAAGATCTTTTGTTTATGTATTCCCCAAGGTCACTATTTCCTGCAGGAGCATGTCCAGATCACAAGTCTGTCTTAGCAAGAAATAGGCTCATTATACCTACTAACAAGGCCACTAATTGGCTTGATTTGACTTTATCTAAAATGATCACCAACAGATACTATAATTTGTTGTTTATTGGTGCCAGAACAAAGGAGAAGGAACTGGTATGCGTCAAGTAGGAGATATATTTCATTGTTGACATGTTATACAAGCTTTTCATATTCAAACAGAACAGAAACATTTGACATAATTTAGAATATGAGCCTATTTCAACAGAGAGCACTTACAGCATGCTAAATACAGTGCTGTGGAAGAGCCACCCAACAGAACTGCAAACACCTAGCATTTTACATCTTTAAAAAGAGTATGTAGATCAATGACACGCCTCTGGGGTCTGACATATCCTCTCTAAATTTAGGGCCCTCAAGACTTCAAGGGTAAAAATACTAACAACTAATCTGTGCTTTCATTCTAATAGATGATTAGCATTCATTATATGTGTAATTAGTTCTGTATGCTCTACGAAATACACACATACAGTAATAGCACTGATACTGTAGATTCGGTAGCGACTTGGCTGGGAGAAATTCAAATCTGTTTATCAAACAATCCTAATGTGCAATTTAGAGTATGTAATACCATAGACTCTCAGAATACAAAGCAGTTAGAAAACTATTTTTATTACATCCACTTGAACCATTCATAGTTAAGACACGTTCACTTACTATGTTTCGTCATTATAATACATGGATAGAAATACTGTGTATATTTCAATGAACATCAAAAAACCCCAATTTTGTCTCATCTTAAAAATATTTATTTTTGTGGCTGAATTTAGTGCTCATGAGAGTAAAGCTCTAAGAATGGTTTCAGCCAAGATGTACAACAGATGCCATAGATGCCACCGCAGGCTTCCTATAAGGAACCAGCTGCACACTTCAGTTCTGTCCTGCAGCAAATATACTGGGCCTTGGAGCAGAGCATGCCAGATCTATGCAGTGGTGTGGAGATGCAGACTAGGCACTAGAATTGGACCTTCATCTCCATCCCCAGGTTCAGTGTTCACAGTAATGGGATTTGATCTGCCAACTGAAGGCCAGGAGATGAACCTACTGAAGAGCCTGCCTGCCTAAAGAGCAATTCTGTAGCATCAGGTCAGAGGTACGCTTCTTCTATCTGGAGTTACAACATCTAAAAGAGCTGTATTATACAGAAGACAAAGCTGACATAACTGGATGAAACTACATCATTTCTTCTTCTTCTTCTAAATACAATTTGCCAAGCACCTGAGACACTATTCTCTCCATTGTGAAACAAAGCTTCTAAAAAAACAACAGAAACCCCACCTGGTATGAATAAATGTCCATTTATTACATTAGGGCTGGAAAAAGACAAGGAAAACCCAACCTATTAAAGTCTTCCATCATAATAAACGAGACTTATTTGGTTACTGTGCCTTCTAACAATGATGAAGTGGCACTGGCCTGGGTGACAGGAGTGGCACGGGAGGGGAGGGAGCTGCGGTCTGATTCAGCCAGCCACTTTGGAGTGTCCCATCCTATCAGCAGAGTGATAGATGCACAGCTTTAAACCTAATACAAAAATATTAACACTTTTGGACATTAGTCATCACTGTTATATCTCTACAATATAATCCTTTATACTGTACAGCTATAACATAAAAGGTGCAATTCCTTTTTCTTTAAAAAAATCACACACAGCACATGTTTTTATCATTTTATTTTTAAGTATAAACTTTTTTAAACACTTTACATAAATTAACTCCTCTGAGACTAATATTTGATGTACAGTAAATTGTAATTCATATAAAACTCCATAAACAACTTGTCTCACATAATTTACAAAAAAATCAGGGTTTCCTTTGCTTATCTGCAACAAGGATTCTACTTGCCATTTTCCCCCCAAGGCAAACCATGTTAGCACTGTAAAATCCATTATTAAATTCCCATGGTAGCATAAATCACTTGTGCCAATGTCCTTTTAGAAAGCAGCACAGTTTAAAGCAGTTGGGTTGTCTATAAACAGTAATTTTTGCCCCACATTTTAAAATTAACAGATATATACCACATCCTATGCAGTGAGAGAGAGAGAAAAAAGAGAGAGAGAGAGAGACTACTTCTCGTAAGCAAAGGTCAACAATTCAGTAATATTTGGAAACACTGTATGGGTCTGTATCTTAATTAAATACAGTGCCTCAAAGGAACAGACAGCCTGTTGCAAAATCTGTAGGCCTTTTTCTTTTATTTTTCAATACTTTTCAGTCCAACTTGAGTGCAGCGATATGCATATGTAAACATATTCTTTAAAGCAGATCACCTTTAAGGTCATTGAGAAAAAAAAAAAGTTTTGTCATTAGCAGTATCATTCTTCTGGAAGGCGCTCTTTTCGTTACAGAGTCTGTTCGGATTGTGCTACAGAAAAATCTGAGCAAAGATGTAAGCTTAGGCTCAAGTAGTAATGCAGCAAAACAGTTTGGTCTCCTTTTTAGAAGACACTGGTACACAGTCTCTTTGGCAGCCTGAGCTAAGCCAGTGTGTTACCTCTTTCCTATCTCACTTTGTCTGAGGAACTGTATATTGTTAGCGCTGTCTGCCAATTCTGGATATTGCTCCACAGAGAGTACATAGTACCCATCGTATCCTTGTACCTTTCCAGCACTTAGCAACTGCCTCTTTTCTCCTTCTGTCCACAACCTGGCGCCTTCCTCTCCATCTCTTACTCTCTGTTGTTCTCTGGCCCAGGCACTGGAAAGAGCTCTTTGCCTGGCTTGCTCCAGTATTCGGGCCTTTTCCTCATCAAGTGTCATGCCATAGCGGACGTGAAGCGCTAAAGCACCGTATTGCATTTCAACATCGGCAAACCTACGAGTCCTGCCGTTTACCACAGTGGTGGACTGGGAAACGGTGACGTTGATGCCGTTCTCCAGGGCCTTCCGCCCACTTGTCAGCCTCAGTGTCCCAAGGTCACTCTCGGGGGAGGTGGTCTTGATAAAATAGTGCGTGTCCTTTCCCTCAACGGTGAAATGCAAGTTTTCTAGGTAGTAGGCATTGTTCAGAACAGCTGCCACTTTTATGCAGTCCTCATTTGCAATGTTGAGCACGTTTGTTTGCACTTTGCCTTGATTGACAGCGAGCATCACCCCTTTCCCAATCAGAGACTTCACTGTAGCAAACCACAGCCATGACTTCTCTCCACTGGATTTCCGTCTGCTGACCTGCACTTCTGCCATCTTTCCCAGGGAAAGGAAAGCCTTTGCTTGTCTCGCCACTTGTTGTTGCACTCCAGAAATTGGCTGTAAACAAGAACAGACAGAAGTTTTACCAGCCATCTGTAGCCCTCTAGATGCCAAACAGCCAGGCTTTCTTGGTGTGCTGCCCGTGGACGACAACAGGACATGCCACAACTGACAGTGCCAAGGAGTTAATTAAATCTACATACTGCTTGTTCTGCTGAGTTAGAAGACTATTTTGTTTGGTAATGTTCAGTGCTTTTTCTCTTTGTCTCCCCGAGAACCTGCACAAAAATAAGATTTAACTTCAGAGGCTACTTACTGGGCTGCACAGGACAGACCTTTGCAATACTAATACTTAATATGGGTAAGAGCTATCTTACTACAGTGTCATCTTATCCTCTGAGCTTGTTTGACTGTGATTCCTGTCTACCATGGGTCCATCCAAATTGAGATTTTTGCAGGTCACGAAGCTGTGCTTTAGAACAGGAGCAAGCCCTTCTTTACGCTGAGTTAGGAGATAGAGTCTCTCACGTAGCTGCAGTCTGAGACCAAACTGCAGGGAGGCCCTCATAACCCCTCAAGCTGCCAAAGGAAGGCGGGGGGGGAATCAAACTGTAAAAGAGAAGGAAGCAAATGGTACATAGCAGAGGGGTGGAATATTGGGGGCTGATGCCCTTTCTTGCAAATAATTGCAGAAACTGATAAAAGGGCATGTGTGAAAAAGCTGGGGCCAATTCAGTTGTGCGAGCTTCCTTTTCACTCCAAGTATCAGCATGCTGCCTAAAAGAGACAAGCAGCTTCTCTCCCCAGAACTTCACAGGGGTGCAGTCCTGAATATAGCAGAGTGCTTTGTTGACAGCTAGCAAAGAGAAGGGGCAATGAATGAAAAGAACCAACAGGCAAGTCTAAAATACGCTCGCTTGGTATTTCATGTTTTACCGTATCTGGGGTGTTCTTTTTGAAAAGGTAGGTGTGCTATAAAGGGGAGGAAATAAGAGGTGCAATTGTGAGGTGCAAAAGCACAAGATGGAAAAGCTAGGATAGGAGAATCTGTTTAAAAAGTTTGCTTGACTGTTAAGAGCTATGTGTGGCCCAGTATGCCAGATGGACTCTTGGTAAAGAGAGAGGATAGCTGGGGAACGGGACCTGACAGCGTAACTGCTGTGGTTAGCCAGAAGAGCTAGAAGAGCAGGAGCAGTTAGCAGGAATGGTTAGCCAGCGCAGCTAGCTAGTGGGGCAGCTCACATTACGGGGTCAGCTGTGGTTGGGGTGAGACCTTACAACTGCGCAGAATGGGCACATATTATCTGTCTAACCCTGGGTCTTAACAGCTACAAGCTGTGAATGAGCTAGTATTGACGGAAGTGGGGAGCAGACAGCTGCCCTAGCAGTTGTCTCAGCAGGGAACAGAGAGAAAGATTTAAATAGCTTTGGCTGCACTTTTGAAAAGGAGTACTTAAGTTTCTGTGGATGATCCAGTTTATCTTCCAATTGACCCTTACTCCTTTCAGTAAAATACCGTTTAACTCACTTGATTAATTGCTGACAAATGAGGCAAAAGCCTGTTTAGTTTTCCCAAATTTCTGGGTGGGAGACCAAGCAGGAGTCATTAACAGACTCCTACAACCTTAATTCAGCCTTGCTGCTAATCAAAGCCTGGCAAAAGGTCTGCAAAGGCTTCTCTGCTCTGCCATGAGGGCGGCTTTCTGGAGGGGACAGTTCCTGAGGGAATTATGAATTGACTTGGACTCTCAGCTCTTCCTGAATGTGGCGGATTCCTCTCTGCACTTGATAACAAGTATGGATTTCAGCTGCTGTAAATCCTACATGAAAGCTATTGAGCACAAAATATATTCTAGACAGCACGCTCATCAGTGAGAGCAGCAAGATGCTATAGCAACTTCATAACGACAAAGTTTGTTTATTTTTAACATGTATCCTCAGAGCTCTGAAGCAAAACCTCAGAGCTCGGTAAAGCTCACTCACTCCAGAATGTTTCAAAATACTAAGTGGTTTGTGTGTTTACTTCTGGCTCCTGGTTGCATTTGCTTGTTCAACAGTGAACATCATAGTCACAGTTTCTTCCTACCTGAGAATTTTGAATCTTTGTGTTCCTCCCACTTCTCTCTTTCTCTCTGTCATGTCACATGCCCCTGACACTCCTCGTGTTGTTGAGGTCTTTCGTGAACATTTTTGACAACTAGCTGTCTGCTCTCATCTTTTTGACCAGACTTGTTCTTTTCCTGATGCACCTTTGCTGGTGTTAGTGGATAATTGCATTCTCCAGCCTTTGAGATCTAAATAAACAACCTCTGAGAGTTCTTCACAGCCAGGCCTGATGATGGGTCTCTTATCTCTGATACAACCACCTTGCCTGGGGTACTTGCAATGCTCCTCCTTCACTGCTTCTACTGTTCGTGGGAGACACTATTCTCATGCTGTGCTCTAAGGTCTTTCCCTGTTACTCAATCCCTGGCTATTAAAATAGATATATAGCGGGTCACTTCATGCATGCAAAATTAGCTTCCATATGCTCCCTTCTGCTGGGCCACCCTTCTAATGATTTTTGTCTAAATTAAGTTGCAAGGTTCTTCAAGATCATATCCTCTTTTAATCTCTTAAATTTCTCTATCATGATTCTTATAAAAAGAGATCTGGTTTTGACTGCTTACAATGGGATTACCCATTTTACTGTCTCTTAACACCTCCTTCTTAACTGAGAACTGTAGGATTTTCAAGGGCATAGGTCTTTGATCTTTGAGCAAGTTTGATTTGTAAATATAATTTTCTTAAATAGCAGATTTAGATTTTAACTTCCACATTTATTTCTTCTATCATTTAAAACTCTGTAGCAGGTTTTCAGGCCTGAAGTTCATTTTTTTCCTCCCAAAGAACTTCATAAGCACCTGGAGTTTTGGTTTTATGTAATGTAATGGGTTTTACCTCAGGTAATTTCATTTTCAATATTTTATCTTTACATATAAAACATGGTTAATATTAAAGAGAAGTAAAATTGTACTGGTGCCTGGTATGCATAATTTATATCACCTGTTCTTCTGTTTATTTCACAGTCTATTTTTTACTACAGTGTTCAGTTTCTGCCTTCAGGCAGAGTGTTAGTACAGTGCCTGGTATGCATAATTTCTGTTCTCTGTTCTTCTGTTTATTTCACAGTCTATTTTTTACTACAGTTTCTGCCTTCAGGCAGAGTGTTAGTACAAATCTAATCTCTGTAGTTTCTGTACAAAACTTTAGACATCTTTAAAGGGTCTAACTTAGACATCTTTACAGGGTCTTAAACTTCTTTTCATTGATTATTGTCTTTCTGCATTTTAACTACTGCTGAAAGCAAACAAAGGCTTATTTAAAATGGTACCTAACTTAGCAAATCTGTAAGAAAAAACAGCATCTGTAATTTCTTAAATTCTCTTGAAAGTAGATAAAAATTAGAGGTTTGAAAAGCACTGTTCAGATTTAACTTAGCAAGTAACCCTGTCAGGATTATCCATGCCTAATAAGATCTGAATAGAAGGGAACGTTCTGTCTTGTTCCATTTGTATGTTTAGTTTTGTTTCTTACTGGTATGTCCTCCCATTGCTGACTCTTCACAAGTTCATAAGAAGGTTCTGTTAAATCAAATTTCGGAACAGGGAAACCAGGAATGGCATTGTGCAGATGAAAGCCGAATGTCACCAGCCAGCTGTTAACATCTGAAACAGAATTATTAAAAAAAAAAGAGAAAAGTATTAGAATTGTTCCATATTTTGCAATCATACCATTGTTACATGGAATAGTTTTTGGCATAGTTGATTTCCTTCTGTAACATGAAAATTACTCAACAGTCTTCCTTTTGATATGGATGGATTTAGATTTGTACTACAGCTAGAATAGCAAGCCTATGCAGTAAACTTGAAGTCCTAAACTTACAAGAAAACTTCTGTTCTATGTAAGAATTGCACTATGCTCGTTTGAAAGGCATTGCAGGTTTCAGCAATTCTGCAGGCCTCAGTGACTTCCAGAACAACTTCAGGAGCACAACTGAAGTGAGATTTCCTTCTAATATAGCCTAAACTAACTGGGATTTCATGGTCAGGCTGAACATGCTCTATGTTGCACCTTCATCATCAATACTTTAAAACAAAGCAAAAAGGAAAAAGTACTGCAGAGCACATCCTGTCCTTTTGTTATGTATGTGTTATTGTAATGTCTTCAAACTACCCCTGAAATAACACCTGTATGGTCAATTACCTTTTAAATGATTTGGCAGAAATTTTAGGTTGGTTCAAGAGAAATCTCCCCCTCTTCAAGATGAAGTTGGACTGATGAAATTAAAAGCTAATGAAATGTATTACAGTTGCATCAGTAAGCAGACAGGATACTAAAATAGCATTAGATAACATTATTTATGATACATTTTATGTTCTGTTAAAAATACATAAATTAGGGATGCCAACAATTAATTAATTAACAATTGTTGGGCAAGAATGGGTGCTCTGCCTTTTTTCTGTCTTTCTACCCTATCTTTCACAAATGCTAAGCTTAGCAGAAGTTGGCAGAGTGCTCCTTTACCAGGTCTAGTAGTTTTCATTTATGAAACCCCCAAATAAGTGGAATAAGGAACCGAATTTTTCCAAATGTTAAAAGAATGAAAAATATTTACCTTAAAATAATTTCTAACCGTTCCAGATAAATGATACACCTCATGAGGCTCTACATCTAGAACTGCCAGTCAGCCAAATTACTCATTGTAATGATAACCTTATATGAGCAGCGTGTGTCTATGTATTCCATACATCAAAGATGTTAAGAAAAGAACTAAAACTGTATTTTGAGGGCAATTCGTGAACTAAGTGCATCATTTTCAATGCCACAAAGAATCTGATTACAACTGCATCCCCTACAGCACATGCTGCTAAAAGAGGACAGATTCAAAGGTCTGTTGTTATTCTTGTTCCCAGACAGCCCATTAGCAACCCTGTTAATAGCTGCTGTTTGTTAAATTAATGCAAACCCACTTGATTCCCAGGATGCTTTTCTGAGTGGTAGTCTCGTACAACTCGTAAGTGGGGCTGAGCCCCACCTGTAGTCTGGCACCGTCTGTGTAAAATATTTCGGATTATTTACATCTATTCAAATATGAAAATTCAAATGTATCTGAGCAATGCATTTTTCAGAAACTGCTGGTGACGTGCAATCAGATTTTTTTATATGTAGAATAATGGAAAACATTACACATCACTAACTCTAGACCCACAAAAAGCATATAGGTTCCCTAAGAACTTAGTTATACAAGAAGTGGAACGTTAGCAGCTTTTTGTTGCCAAAAGAGAAATTCACACTTCTTTTTCTATATCCTACTCCCTCCCTACTCCTGGCTGTGTACTCATTACTTTGTGCTGGCCCTGGAGCTTATTGGATTTCTCTTTCTTAGCCAATTACATTAGTAGCCTTGCAAAAACCTACCCTGGAAAATATCAACCAACTTCCAGTGAATATTTGCTGCCATGTTAATGAGTTAAATTGGTCACAGAAAGACCCCTCCTGCCCTTGCTGCTACCTTACAGTCTCACTCCCTCTTGTCTTTGGTCTTTTTGGTCCATGAATATGCACTTTTTACTGCTCAATAGCCCAGAGTCATGAAGAAGCCTGACTCTAATACACATGTAAGGAGATTCTCATGAATGGTCTTGAGGTGTTCTTACTCTTGTACTTGCTCAAGGAGTCTATTTTTTTCATTATAAGAGCACTGGGTAATGCCTAACAGTATTGGAAGGAGAACCTAGGGCTCCTCTTTCCTCTCCCAATGCACTGAGATCTCTAGCTGAGGCACCTTGTGTTACAGTTCAGTCAGTGGGAGAGGAAGAGATGTATTCCACTGGGACTCCAAAATGTGCTTTGGAAAACCCAACCCCTCTGTATACTGAGATGCTCCGAATTATCTTTTTGGGTCAACAGTCCAATATTAAAGCACCATAAGGACTGTGTAGGGCACAAGGTTTAGGTTTAGTTACCTAAACCTGAAAGCTGATAATGGTCTGTGGATCTTAATCTCTTATGCAGGTACCTAAATCAATGTCTAAAGCTAGATCAGGTATTTTCAAAATCTCCCATTTGCTATTTCACTATTCCTGATAAGCGTGTTTGCTGTAATATTCTCATTGTTAAGTGCTTAATGCTTCCTCATAAAGAACTTTTCCAAGTAGGACATATTTAGGTACTTCACCAATATTGTGAATTCCAGTCTAAATTGGATGTCTATAGGTCCAGCACCCCCAAGCTAAAATCACTTTGTTGATCTGGTTCTAAACGCCAAGTACTTTTCTGAACAATTAGCTTCTCTGAGAGTTTCTTTACTAACCTTCCCCAGACAATATCCTCAGCCTATAACCCAGGTAATCAGATTCCAGATTATGAGAACACAGAAAGGTAAATTTTGAGGAAGTGGGAGACAGTCTTGCAATTAAGTAACCTTCTTTTACCTGTGATATAATCCTTCACATCGTGTATTTTACTGGCTGGGTTGTTATTTCTAAACATGTACAAATTAAAAGGAGCTGGATCCTTCCCAATTCTCTTCCAGATTTCAATATCAGGTGTTGTCCACCGGCCTGCCAGTATGTCATAATCTCTTTCTCCAAAGTGGACTAGCTTGGTCAGTGGGTCGTATAAGCCTCCGTGGAATCCTATTACCAGCTGGAAGTCAAGGTTAGAGTCGAAATAGATCTCTCCATAAGCCGTATATTGAATTTGTTTAAGCATGAGACCATTGCTACTGAAAACAGCCAATGGTGTCCCCGTATTGTCTGATGCAATGTAAAACTCGTCTCCACTGCTAATTTCCATGGCAAAAAGGTGTCCTTGCAGATCATAGTAAAGAGATGTGATTTCAGAACTTGAGTGGTTATATACGTGAGTTATCCTGGTTGGGTAAGTAAGGTCTGCGTAAAAAAACTGGAGATGCTGTCCAAGGCTGGTTTTACTGGAAACTCGTCGTCCAAGTCCATCGTAACGGTAAATCACCGTCCACCCACTGCCTTTGCTATAAACTCGAGTAAGAAGGCCCTTGGAACTGTATTCAAAGATTTCAGTACCCCTCTGACGCAGAAATCCATCTTCATCTAATCGGTACTGAACATCACCTAGTCGAGTTATTCTGTCTCTCAGGTCATAGCGAAGTGGCGTCAAACGGGCGCTGCTACTGGGGTTGAGCAAGTGGAGGTTACCATTCAGGTCATAGTTGTATCGCCACATTATTTTTTCATTCAAATAAACTGTCTGGAGCTGACCATCTACATCATATTCGTAAGCATATTTTGTGGTGTTGGCAAATGGCCCAATCTTAATTTCTCTTTTTGTCACTCGTCCCATGTTATCATACTGAATTGTAATCCAATACATTAATGACCGAAATATTTCATATTGAATTTCCTTGATGCGGCCGTGTGCATCGAAGTGTTTTGTGTAGGTCATTACAGCTGTCGAAATGATCTGGTTAATATCGTAATATATAACTCCAAATTTTCCAAATTGTTCAACTTTGCCAGAGATATCATCGAACTGGTAGAGATCAATAGGCAATGGGGTTTCATTGATGACACCTTGCATGCTAGTCACTCTGAAGCTATTGTCATAGCTGTAGTCAAATCGGGCATTTACCATTCCGTCTTCGCTAAAGCGGAAAATCTGTCTGTCAATCAGTGGGCCAATTTGCCTGTATCTAATGGTGCAGATAAAACCATCGCTTTGGAGGTTTACTGTTTTCAGGACTCCTGCTGTCTCATCATAAGTAAAACTAACTCTTGTACTATCGTATAAAATTTCTGAGAGCTTGGTCTGCCGTCTGTACTTGAATAATACTCTTCGGCTTGTCCCCAGGAAAGCAGTTTGAAGGAGCTGCCCTTCTTCATTGTAGTCCATTATAACAGAAGCATTACTTTCCGGGGGGTTGTATATATTCCGGTAATAGCCAATGGAGCGGATAGTCTGCATGGTATGACGAGCAACACTGGGCATGGTGACAGCAGAAAGCCGATCCAACAAATCATATTCGAAGATATACTGCCGTTGGCTATGAAGCAGAAGAACCATTGACTGAAAATTAAGAACAGATTTTTACCATGCGACAAATGGTGGAGTACCCCCTCACATACACATATACTGATACTATTTCTTCACAAAAATGTGACATTCCCACTTGAGAAAATTATCTCCTCTTTAATTGAGTTATCCTTGACCTTACAAGTTGTTAACATCTCCCTGCCTAATTTACTTGGATGCTTAATTGTAAGGGGTTCTGTAATTAGTAGTTCCACATTCATAATTTGCTGCTTGTTATGACTGTATCACTCTTTTATCAAGCACTCACAGCTAAACAGCAGATTGTCAATGGATTCAGATAAGTCATGTTTAATATGGGAAGAAGTAAAACTGTGACCTTACAAGTTGTTAACATCTCCCTGCCTAATTTACTTGGATGCTTAATTGTAAGGGGTTCTGTAATTAGTAGTTCCACATTCATAATTTGCTGCTTGTTATGACTGTATCACTCTTTTATCAAGCACTCACAGCTAAACAGCAGATTGTCAATGGATTCAGATAAGTCATGTTTAATATGGGAAGAAGTAAAACCGTCTTAGAGCCATTAACTCACGAGGAGAACAACATATGGGAGATACAATTTCTTCCCTACAATTAGAGATGATTTTGAAGAATTTGAATAGCCTGAGATCCCTGAATACTGAGTTCTTGTTCAGTAAGCTTTTAAGACATAGGCAAGACAATTGTTTGATTATTTATATCAAAAGGAGCTACTCGGAATTATTCTGACATTTTTCTGATGCATGGCTATTATGTATCATAGGTCTTGATTAAATTATGTCTGCAATGACTAGTGAACAGTATTTGCTGAGCAACAGCTTCAATAGAAATATATTTAAATCCCAGAAAGAAATGGATTCTCTTTTTGCATAGCAGGCGTGAGATCTCACAAGCGGGATTTGCACAGATATTTCTAGAGGGAGAGCTATCGTTCAGCAATTGTTGTATATAATGAAGATTCCTGATCTTTTGCCTATCATTTATTTTGATGCCACAACATATAGCAAGAACAAATTGACAGCTGTAACTATTTAGAAACAAGAGCTTTTCTTGGTAGTGAAAAAAACCAACAGTGAAGAATTTACAAACAAATTATTTTCAACTGAATTACACTGCAGAGATCTAGTCCCTGTACCTTATTTTAAGTGTTAAGATAAAAGGTAAATACAGATGCTTCTTGTTAGTCAGTGGCCTAAATAATTTAAAAAGACATCAATTCCTAGCAATTAGCTACAGTGTGATTACATATCTATTGTATAAAACATTCCCCTAGGAATCACATGTTGATACTAGAATAATTGAAATGTGCTTCGACTACCTGTTTTTGCTTTGTATGCAGCAGTCAGATGCTGCAGAATTTCAGCACATTCAAAGCATTTTTTAAAACCCGAGTGTTCTTTACCTTTTCCAAATATGTGTAACTCCAAGTTTTCCCATCAGCAAACACTCTAGACACTATCCTTCCCTGTCCATCATACTCTATTTTTTCACTAGTCGTCCCTCGCTGTATGCT
The DNA here is from genome assembly GCF_000699145.1 of Aptenodytes forsteri. Taxonomy (NCBI): domain Eukaryota; kingdom Metazoa; phylum Chordata; class Aves; order Sphenisciformes; family Spheniscidae; genus Aptenodytes; species Aptenodytes forsteri. The sequence goes on along the minus strand of NW_008795127.1, from coordinate 1,037,288 downwards.
GCCTATTTGACCAGTGGATGAATAGGTAACATTGACAGCCATCAGCTTGCTGCTCGGTAGCCACAGGGTGGGGTGCCCTGACGTGTCGTAGGCAATCCTCAGCAGAAATTTACGGTGGTCATCGTAGATCTTTTCTGTCTTTGTGGTTCGATCAAAGTCAACTGAAAGGAGGTTTCTGCCATTAACCTTTTTAAAGCAAACAAAATGACACAATAAATCATGCTGTTCAAACCCTAGCCACTTATTATTTCCACAAAGCTAGCTATTCTTTAAATACCATTTACAGTGATTGATTTGCTGTGCGCGTAAATTATTTTAGCAACTTCTTGATATAAATGTAAGGCACTACATTAGCATCTAGTTTAGAAGGTCTCATTATATGAAGAGATGGCCCAGAATTGGTTGCAATGTGTTCTTTCTCGATGCTTAGTCAACTGTGAAGAAAATACTGAAAGATGTGCACTGAAAACTTCTGCAATAAATGGGGCCATTTCAGTGAACAAACTACTTCTTTTGTAGGCAGTCCAAAGTATATCTGCAAATTTTTGTCAAAACATATTCCCAGCGACCGCTTGTCCAATTCATAACAATCATGCTAAAGAAAGAACTGAATCCTAATCCTCCACAGCAAGTATTTTTCAAAATGGTAAATACAAAATTAAGATCTTCAAAAGCACATTAAATCTTCAAATTAAGATTAAACAATTTTTAGAACATAGGCTTTCCCCTTCTGGATCAAATGGAAGTTTAAGTCAGTATACCATCCACAGCTGCAATATGTTTATGAGGCTGAAATCCTTAGTAGAGGATTATGTCTTTTGCCTAGTTAACTGACCGCTTAAAGCCATAAATGACTGGAAGACTACTGAACCACTGAAAAACAGTTATAAATGCTTTGAAGTTTATAACTGCTTTAATTTGAAATTAGCCTAGATACATTTATGTTGAAAATTGTATTATTTATATATGTAAACTATAGTGGTGGATAGTGATTTCTATGTAATACTTTTACATTGAAGTCCCCCCCCTTTAATGTTCTAAATATCCTAACTTTCAGTTTCATTGAATCAGCTCTCATTTCTTTATTTATGAAAGGAAAAGATCCAGTTTTCCCACATTGGTATCTTCGCAATTGTCCGTTCTCCCTCTGCCTTGAACTGTTTTTTAGTGTTCTCAAACAGGCCTCTAGGATTTCTTTGTTCATCTGTAAACCATTTCTGTATCTGCTGTGTCCTTTTAAAATTATTCCAGGTGAGGGTGAAACACTGAGAACTTAAGATCTTTCAACACTGTATTTTGCTAACCTATGGGAAGTAGGGGACAAATGGACGCATAGCTATGTGTATTAAGATTTTTTTTAAAGTTCCTTTTCAAGTACTTGATGCATACATTACAAAGAGGTGAAGAAAGATGGCTAAATAACATTCAGAAAAGAATGAGAAAATAGATATCCTGACCAAAGAAATGACTGGAGGATCTTTGCATTTTTCAGGGCTGCATGTTCAAAAATCCATATATCATGGACATTGGTACTTATACCCTGAGGCTCATAAGCTTCTAAAAGATCAATATAAATTAGATCCTTTATTATTGGCATAAAAAGCATTAAAGTGCTGGTGATGGGTCATAGGCAAATATGAAAAAAAAATCCTGCAAATGCTCAGTTTTGCTTATATCAGTCTGTCTGTCATCTATCTACATTACCTTTCTCTTTTTCAATATGAAATCACTGGCATAAGAACAATCTGCACTATCAATTTCAGAACAAAAATCATGTTTTCATGTAAATCTTCTAAAAAAGGAACACAAAGTCTAGCAGATGCAGAATAGCTACTTTATATAATGAGCCATCAAATGTTATTTAAATATACTTTGAAAAATTAATGCTACAAGACTGATTCTAGAAGTAGGTTAAATTTTAACTATGAAGCATTCCCATTCACTTCCTTTTTGTCATTTTTTTGACTTTTTCATTTTCAGGTAGTTTTTGTTTAAATTTTCCAACATGTAATATTCAATTATTTGCCTAAATTCACTCTTAAATCTTGTTTATCTCTGGCTTTTATTTTCCAGCCTCTCCCACACATGCCTCCACTCATCTCTGCATCTCCCTGCCTGTTTTCCTTCTCCGATTTTTTCCCCCCTCCCTTTCTTTCCATCTTCCCTTCCTTATTTTACATTTAATTATGATTTTTATTAATTTTCTTGTCTATCTCTTGGGCTTAGACACTGAAGTGAGAATGGGCACTTCTGATTTCTGAATTGGCAAAGAGGGAAGGGTGGTTTTATGGTTAAGGCAGATGTCCAAGCAATTGTGGTTAATTTCTTGGCTAAGCACATCCTTCCGGTGTAAATTGCAGCAAAGTACTTAATCTGGCTGTCTCACTGCTTTATCTGCTAAATGGGATAATAACATCCCTTGCCTTCTCACTTTCCATCTGGTCTGTGTAAGGGCAGGATACGAGGGGAAAGAAAGGAAATGCCTCTTTCTCCAGCCAGATTCATGCTTCCAGATTCTGCTGACAGAGCTCTTGCTTTCAGACCTGTGAGCTTTTGGTGAAATTTTGGCTGTGCTTGCATAATCTCGTAATATAGATGGCAATTATAATAACAACAAGTTTTGGTGATACAGCTTCTTTCATTGGACAGTATGGGGCTGGAATAACGTACGTCAGCTAACGTACTGCCTTCAACTGAAGCATTTCTTAACAACAGCTCTGCTACCAAAATACTTTTACAGCAAAACTTGAACGTTTTTATTGTGCCTAAGACAGTCACACTCCAAATATATTTGAAACCTCTGGGTTTCATTATGATAAAAATATATGGTGGGTTGACCCTGGCTGGGCGCCAGGTGCCCACCAAAGCTGCTCTATCACTCTCCTCCTCAGCTGGACAGGGGAGAGAAGATACAATGAAAGGCTCGTGGGTCGAGATAAAGACAGGGAGAGATCACTCACCAATTTATTACCAATCAAATCAGAGTAGGGTAATGAGAAATAAAAACTAAATCTTAACACACCTTCCCCCCACCCCTCCCTTCTTCCCAGGCTCAACTTCACTCCTGATATTCTCTACCTCCATCCCCCCAGCAGCACAGGAGGACGGGGAATGGGGGTTGCGGTCAGTTCATCACGTCGTCTCTGCCGCTCCTTCCTCCGCAGGGGGAGGACTCCTCACTCTTCCCCTGCTCCAGCGTGGGGTCCCTCCCATGGGAGACAGGTCTCCACAAACTTCTCCAATGTGAGTCCTTCCCATTGGCTGCAGTTCTTCACTAACTGCTCCAGCGTGGGTCCCTTCCACGGGGTGCAGTCCTTCAGGAACAGACTGCTCCAGTGTGGGTCCCCCACGGGGTCACAAGTCCTGCCAGCAAACCTGCTCCAGCGTGGGCTCCTCTCTCCATGGGTCCACA
>NW_008795127.1:928304-1033480 GCF_000699145.1 Aptenodytes forsteri | reverse complement strand
GTGTCCGTCGTGGAGCCGGCTGGCATTGGCTCCATCGGACATAGGGGAAGCTTCTAGCAGCTTCTCACAGAAGCCACCCCTGTAGCCCCCCCACTACCAAAACCTTGCCATGCAAATCCAATATAAAATAGTAATTCAGGAAATTTTCAATGAAGAAACACTTAACAACACAAAACTGAGTCTCTTGACAGTCCCTACCTACTGTCCTGCTATGTTTCAGTAATTTAGGTATCCATCTATCCGGCTCTGCTTTAACTCCTGTTTTTCTTTCCAACGAGAAGCATGAAATCTGACTGTGATTCCCCCATTAGGAGTAGGAGTATATTGCTGTGCCTTACAGAGAGATTCAAGAGGTAATGTGAAAACTGGGGACCTCTGCAGAGCTTGGAGCATGTCAGGTCTCAGGAGGAGGCAGAGCAAACTCTTCCTGTGAGATCCCTCGTCTATGTCCCTGTCTACTCTGGGTGCACCCCTTGAGACAGCGCTCACGCCAGTTCCTTTATTTGAGACTCTTGTGAGTGAGGGTCTGTCTGGCCTCAATACAAATGCCCTAAAAAGGCTCTTTCATGTAGAGGACTGTCAGGACCGCTGCCAAAGGTAACCCTACAGACCAAACGTACAGGTCCGGGGACAAAGCTAGCTTATTGAACAAATACGAAACAAGTCTGAACAAAAGTTAAGATTGACAGAGGATCGTTTAGTTAAGGGATGGTGACATAATTCCTAATTAATTTCTTTATAAAGACTACTAGTAGTGGGTAGAACTAATAAAAGACAGAAAACCAAGAGAGTACCTGAGAGTGTACTTTGTAATGTTAGATACTGCATATATATAATGAAGTAAAAGTGTCATATATATGAGTACATTTACTGGCAATACATTTTGTCACTGTTTTTTGTCTGCATTTTGTCTTCTTTGCAGCAAAATGTTACTGACATATCTGTAGATAGAAATGATGAGCTCCCTAAGTTACTCCTGTTCTTCTTTCTGTTGTTTTCTTTCCCTACTTTCCTACATCCTCCCCCCACCCCCGAGCGACATTTCTGTAATATCTTCCCATGTAAATCAATTTCAAAAAACCTTCCTTTTTTTTTCTTTGCTGACAAGTTTATTTACTTTTTTTTTGAGGCATTTTTCTCTTATTAGCCCATATTCTCCACCAGCCCTACTTCTTCCATTTGTATATACATTTTTAATTACTCCTATTTTATCCTTATCTATAATCTCTCACTTTCCCCTCCACCTTGTTAAATCTTTCCCTCTTCTCTGCTGTTCATTTTTTCCTGTTAAGTCTTCCAAGTTAAAGGTGCCCATAACATTTCTTTTACCTCTTCTGCACTTGAATGCCAAAATTTTGCTTCACTTTTGAGAACCGGACTCGTGGCGATTTGTTTCACTGCCAAAACCAAATGCCATCGATATGGTTATTTTATTTTCTCTTGGGCTTCCTTCACAAATGAATTGGCAGCTGTATTATCCCACTGTGCTATGTAATGACATGCCTATGAACCAGAACTACAAGGATGAGCTCCAGAAGCATGACTTCCTTTTCCTTATCCATGTAAGACAGCTGCCATAGCTAGGTACAAGTATATTGTTCTTAAGCAGCAGCTACTGGGCATAATCATTCTTCCTTCTTGGAAAAAATCCATTCTTCTTGCAGAGCAAGCGGTAGAGAGGAATATAAGGTGCATGACAGCACTCCCTCCTTTCTCATCCCGAAGGAAGATATAAAATATTTTAAGATTTAAAATGGCATGTTACCTCTTAGAAGTCGAGTGGTCTGAAATTACTTACCTTCATTTGATATACTGCCTAGGCCTTATTTTAAAGAACTGAGTTCAGTTCTAATAGTAAGTCAGACCCCTGATGTGGTCTTGAAATGGTCTCCTGGCAACCCCATTTTAAATGCTTAATCTATGTTGTCTTTACCAAACGGCTGTCATAAATCATAGTTTGCTTCCTACTTATATTTCACTCACTATCTAGGAAGAAGAAATGCCAACAAAATGGTAAAGACATATGTTAGAGCAATATGCTGTACACAGTTAAACCCTTTCTACCAGAAATAAGTATTAGTACAATTTTTACTTAAAATAAAAAAGAAAGAAAATCCTAGGACTGTGCTAACTTATGGTAGAATAATTTAAAACAAGATTCAAAATCAGGTGTGTGAATTCAATACCAGAAACAAAAACAGTGAAGGAAAGCAGAAAATTATTCTTTCATCCCAATTCACTCCAATGCATTCCAGGCTAAAAACAACAGTTTAAAGTCCACAAAAAAGAGCAATTAATAAGGAAAAACAGCCAATAAAGGAAGTACTTCCAGCTCTACAGTAAGCTTGTCTGTGGTAAATATTCTGTGGTTGTTGGATGGCAATACCTACAGTAATGTATTTACGTTTCCTCTCACTTAATGAGAACGCAGTAGATACCATGCATGCTGGCGTGCTTACCCGAAGCTTTCGGCCAAACACGTTGACTTTTCCCTGGGCTTGCTCCTTCCGGAATCGCCACTCCACCAGGTTCTGCCCATTCTCTCCCGGGAGGGTCATGTTTCTCTTTGCCACTGTTGGGTTGGCAGTGCCAGCCAACACGTGCGGCTCTGTCTGATAGTGTGAGTCCAGGCCGCTGGCGTACAGGATTCTCAGTGAGCCATCATAACCAATCTGGTAGCTATTTCTTAACTGATCTGAAAAGGCAAAAAAGAGAAGCACAGGTTATCTACATGGGTTAAGAGTCTGCCTTTGTTCTGCACGCTTCATGCAATATATGCATGTAACATCCTGACTTCACATAACCGACCCAATGGTAATAAACACCCAGGGTGATTGGTAACAATATCTGTATCACATGAGAGCGTAAATGCCTTTGGGACCCACCTTCAAAGTCGCTTAAACACTTAAGAAAATCCCACCTCAGAGTATATTCTTTGGACTGGCACAAAACACATTTTCTGCTGTTTCATTAGGCATTTTTGGCCTAATCATAAGCACACTGTGACTACTGACTTTTGCAAGGATGTGGCTGCTGGGACATCACATGCTATTTTAAAGCTAAAATCTCACTTCATGCTATTTCTGCACCTGTCTCCCTTTCAATCCATTTCTCTCTCCTTTCCAAGATTCCCTTTTAATGGAAAGTAGGTATTCTGACTACTTCCCATAGCTGTTTACAAAAGCTCTTTGGTTAGAAAACATATTTAATTCTACTTTCATTGCAACTCCTTCTTTCCCCAAACAGTTCTTTCTATATATGCATAAAACCATGTATGTTTTATATACATGGTGGTTTTATATAAAACCACCTCTTCCTCCAAACACTATGCCTCTAAAGTTTCCCTCTAACGCATCTGATTGGAGCTGCTTGTCCCATAAGAAAACAGTTTTCAGGTCAGTATCTGCTGAGAAATCTTTTGTTTACGGTACCTTGAACCATGGTATAGAAAGAATCAATTGATGATAAGTTGGAAGTGATGCTGACATCTTCCTCTCTGCTGGATGACTCAATGTCCACTGTAATGGCCCTTTCCATTTCCCCGTGAAGGTTAGTGACAACTCCAGTTGGGAATGTAACGTTTGTTAGACGGCCCTCGCTATCATAGCTAAAAAAAAAAAAAAAAAAAAAAAAGCTTTTATCTAACAAAGTAGTAGTCTTGGTTTAAATTTCTGAAACCAAAACCAAGGGAGCATGCCCACAGTTTAAGTAATTTTCTTATTTACAAAAAAAAAAAAAAAAAAAGAAAAAAAAGAGTCCAGAAATGAAACAGCAGGAACAAATTGTTTTCATTTACAAGTAAAATGAACAAAAACACCAGCTACTCATATTGTTAAGGCACGCTTGCTTTTTGTGCATGGGATAGGCACAGCAAAGACTTCAAACGTGCTTTGAAGTAGTCAAAAGACTGCTTAACATACAGGAGCCTCACCGGTGATAGCAAGAGCAAACAGATGGATCTTCAGCTCTGCATATTACTCTTTGAAGTGTGACCAGATCCTGCTGTACATCTAATTCACCATTTCAAAGGGAGCATATTTATTGGTGCTAAATTCCGTAGCATTCTGTACTCACTCCCTATTATTGGACTAGATTTTGCTGTTATTGTAGGAATCCCCAAACTTTTTCATAAAAAGGGTATCTTAATAAGAGTGTCTCTTGGGCCCTTCCTATTCAACGATTATGCAGACCACCTGCCCTCCTGTTCCTGAGTGCTTAACATCCCTTGTATTATTAAAAGAAAGAATCTGTGGTAATATTTAATCTACTTAAGCTGTTTGTAGCTGGAAATCAGAAAAGCTAGCATATATAACTCATTACCTGCCTGTGGATCATAGTTTGAGAACTGTGGCATAAGCCATGCAGGAGATGCTTTTTTTTCTGGTTCCACTGACACTTCTTTAAACCAGGGGCTATATATCCTTTTAATGTGAATCGGTAGACACAATTTCTGTAATTGAAGTAGACCTATGACTTCTAAACCATGTCTTTTCGTATGCTGTGTTAGGTATACTCCAGCTATTAATGCCATTGATACGAGACCCGAGTCCCATGCTCATATCCAAACATGCACTGTGGTCACAGTATAGAGAGGTAAAGCATTATGTGAGCTTCAGGTCATAAAGCTGCCTTTAAGATAGCTCTTCCAGTGCTACAGCCTGGATTCATCAGCCTAGGTGTTCAGCTGAGGCTCCTTGTTTAGAAGTATAGCCTGCCTGTACCTGCAACGGAGAGGAACAAGTATCCAAAGGGTGATTCAGCCCACCTATGACCTGTTTGCTCTCAGGAGTTTTTCATCCCTCTCCCGTGACCGTGTAGTGGGAAGCTGAAGGAAGCTTTAGTCTCTTAAAGTAACTAGAACATGACCCTGCAGGTCCACACAGTGCGCTAGACACTTCATGCTTACAATTATCATCAAAATTACTCCTTCTGGGAAAGAAATGCAAAACCAAAAAACCAAAAAACCCCCCAAAAGCCCCAAGCATATCACTGAGGCTACAGAAACTCTTTTTCTTAAATTGAGAGAATTAATTCCAAACAGTTTTAACCCACAACACACTAACTTTCTCAACAGCATGAGTACTGCACAGCATTGCTGTAACTGAAAGGATTAGGTTAAGAAATGTTTTTTTCCAGCTTGCTTACTCTGTAGATTTGACAGCTTTTTGCATACAGTCATTTCCATCCTTTTAACACAGCTAATTTCCTTTGTTTATATGAGACTTTCACTTAGCAACAGGAAAAAGAAAAGAATGTTTAAAAATCAGAAACCATACTGCAAGCCAGGGAAATCAAGTGGGGAAACTTATTTCTTGAAGTTAAGTACATTTCAAGATAACGGGCTTTCTTCCAGTATGTTTCTAGCCCTAATTTTGGCTCTTTTTCACATACTGGACTTGGCAAGCCGAGATACTGCATTTATGTGGGAAACCAAAACAAAGATACCAACGTTCCTTGTGCGTGAATGTGACTGCTAGCCTATTCATGACTTTCAGTCGCATTCCTCAGTTCCAGAAACTTATTTTCTTTTCATGCACAACTTCCCTTTTCAACTCCCAGGGGAACGTATATTGTCCAATTAGTGTCCTTTTCTATTTTCCGCTTTATGTTTGAAAACGGTATCAAATTATTTTGTTGGGAATTACTTGCGTCCTTTGATTCCAGTAGCCAAATACTAGTCTTTATTTCAAACAATGCATACTAAAGCCAGAGAAGGTAAGATTTCCCTGTAAGAAGAACTTTTCACCCTTTGAATCACAGTATTTGAGAGAAGTTAATTATCATATTTCTGAGTATACCATTTGAGCTGGAAAACGCTACACATCAGCAGTATTCAGTACAGTGTGTGGCTTCACTGCAGTATGCGGCGCTGAACATCGCTCTTCTGGTTTTATGCATTCTTGCTTCCACATTATTATTTTTTGACTCTGTGCCTATTTTTCCTGAACGGGTGCCTTCTTTCACAAATACATGAAAGCACATCATGAGCCGGAGATAAGCAGCTAATACTATTACAGTGGGGGAGAGTTCAAAGATCAGCAAACAATCATGCTACACGTTCATGTTCTTAAAAACATGACTTTAAAGCTGGAAGAATCTTAAAAGCCATGATTGCTTGGTTCAGGCGTCCTAGTGCAAGAAGAAAATGTGGCTGAGATGTGAAAGGTAAGAATAGGATTTCTCATACTTTTATAGCCAGGAACAAAAAGAAAGAAGGGAAATAGGTCTTTCTACAATTCACTACATATTCCATTTTACAATGGATTGTAATGTGTGTCCTTCATTTTATTCACAGCACACCGAATACTAAACTTACTTTATACTTGGTATCTTTTTGTCCACAATGAAAGCCTTATCAATGCTCAGCATAGCAACATCACTCATACCTTTGGGCATTCCTCTGCCATTTTTCTTATTATATCCAAATATCCTTGCATTTTGCTGCCAAGGTGAATTTATTCATCCGAGATTGTCAGTTTTAGACTGAGAGATTTCTTTTATCTGCCTAGTGTTCTCATATTGAAATTGCCGTAAAAGGAGTGAGATCTGAAGTCTAGAGGGCGAGCGCCTATATTTGGCATTTCACAGCCTCTTTGATCTTTTCATCCAAACACAAGCTCAGGCACACGTGTTAGCGCGGAACCCTCTGATCTTTCTCCTATGCCAGGCTCCACAGCAAAGCCGTTCAACCAACCTCTTCAATTCCTCAAGAGCAAGTCGCACATAAACTTTTAAAGAATCTAAAACGGAAACTTGCTCACTGGGCGTGACCTCATGTGCATTAATCCCATCAACTCATTTCCATTTGCGTTAACGTAACAATCTTCATGTTCGGTCAATAACTACAGAAGACAGCAGCAGGGGCAGCTGCCACCACCGCTAGCTGAAGTTCCCCTTAGATCAAATTCTTTTTCTTCTTTAGGATGATCTGCCACTGCCAGATAGTTTTCCCCTTCTGCAGTGAGAATTTCTCAGAGATAATGATTATCAGATTCCCAGATTCTTGACCTTTTGCTCTTCACCTGCTGGAAGTCTCTCTTCCATTGTTCATCTCCTTTAGTTTTAATTACATTCCTTCCCAGACCACTTTGTTCTAGTCCATGTAGGACACTTCACTTTGCAGTGATAACTTCCTGGTAAGCCTTGTCACAGATGGAAATGCCCTACTTTCTTTATTTCTGACTTGTTTCTCATGTGCATCGTATCTTAGTTTGGAGCACACTTAGCTCAACCCCAACTTGCAGAGCGTTATTAATGTTTTATGTTGGAAGTTACTTCAACATAAAATAGGGAGCTGTAGAAATGAAGTGTATCGTAATGGTTGCTGCTAAAGCCAATTGCAAAGTTATGACTGATACTGTTTTTCCACAGACCTCTGCAGCACACTTCCTAAAGAAAATAAATTCTGTTTGGTTTTTTTTTGCTATTGTAAACATGTCAGGTTGAAGAGCAAGGCACGCCGGTTCCTGCACATTTCAGATAACAAGACAAACAGTGCAAATATGTATTACATATTTCTTTAAAGACTGGTTACAGATTATACTATTAGTTGGGATACTGTAATAGAGAAATGAGGCATGAATGCATTTCATAATATAGACATGTATAATTTTGACAGTAAAATGAAAAGTACTCTTACATTCTCACTCAACACACATCAGGCATTTCCTCTATGCATCTCGAATTATCAAGAGTGGCTAAAAAATTTATGGAACATTACCCTACTTGTTTCAAACTATTCGTCGGAAGCCTTACATACCAAGGTGCTGCTTCTTGGCAGGCGAGAACAGAAGGTTCAAAGTTGACTTTCAGAAGTGCAGCGTGCTGTTGTTTTAGGTGTGTACTCACCATGTTGACACAGACTGAAAAATCTGTCCTAACCTGGCAATGAAATGTCTCCTTCAGCTTATCGAGGCCATTAAGTTCACATTTACGTAGAGGACCGTTGTCTTTAACATTAAAGACTGTCGGTTTGAAATATGTTTTCACTTGTGTTCAGCCTCCTGTAGCATACTGCATGTTTAGTCCCTCACAAATAGTGCATTCACAGTTGGAAAACTACAATAAAGAGAAGCCACCTTGGTAGGGTATCACTGCATTGCTAAACCAGTAACAGAATAGTTATCTTGCTGATCAAAAGGAAGCAAACCCATAGTTTATATACCATCGCTTTTATTATCATTTTATCACCTGTATGGAGCCCTTCTGTCCTCCACTGGTTTAAAATAGGGCACGGCAACTTACTGGGAGCTCTAGTTCTGACCATCTTTAACCATTTTGTGGGTTGTTGAAAGAGAGGAGAAGACTCTCAACTTCAGCATAATGAAATTTATTATTTTTTTCCCTTTACTCCATTTCTGAGTTGCTTTCCTCATTTGGATATGCATTTTTGCTTTTTATTTGTCTGAAGAGTGATTGAATGAGTCTGTTAAGAATGAAAAAAATGAAAATAATCTACAGATGCACGGATAGACAAATGATTTCTCCTTTTTTTTTGGCATTTCTTCTTTAGTCTCATTGAAATACACACTTCAGTGGATCCATAACTACTCATTTACAACCTGCCTTTTTAAAAATATTAATTGAAATACTGTATGCACATATTCCTTTATTTCCACATAGTGTATTTGACGTCTTAGAAGGTTTAGCATCTTGCTTGTGAATTCACAGTACAAATGTATCAGGAAACCCAAAATATTAAACTATAACTTCTTTTTGAGATACAACAGATTTTTTATAAAAGTGGAACCATAAACACCAAGATAGCTGTATGTCTTGCTAATATTGTTTTGTTTTGCTTAACAAGAAGGAAGCAAATGTGTCATAAATGACAATTTGATGTATGTTAGTAGATTTGTAAATTATGACAAGTGGATTGATTTTTTTTTTTTAAAACGTGACTATTGTCTAAGAAGGGTAGCATTTTTCCTTTGTTCTTATCTGGAATATTGTTAAGCATAAGAAGAAAATTCAATATTATTTCCAGTCTTGCAGAATTTTAAATATATGGGAAAAAAGCTTCCTTCCCTTCTTTTCCCTTTCCTTCCTGCTCTACTCCTTTTCCTTTTCCCTTTCCCTTTCTGCTGTCCCTAGCTCAGAGAAAATAGTGGATGAATAGGAGTTACAGAAAATAGGTCCAGGAATGATTCTAGGAAGGACCTAAAGTAAACTGCAGCCCAAAGTCCAATTCTGGACAGGAATTTATCTCTCTCTCTACTTGGTTTTTTTAATGGAATTTGGGCAGAAAATGCAAACTCACAAAACCACAGAGGCTGGAAGGGCATTATAAGTATTACTATCAATCAGCTAAATTTCTCTGTCCTGCTCAACCAAGTGTCAGACAACTCAAGCTTAAATTCAAGCAGCTGGTCCACTTTTCCTGTCCCTTGATCTAATGGGTGCCTTCCATGGGGAAAGGGTCTTTATCCCATTTTCATCTGGGAAAGTCTCATAGAACTGTTTGCACAGCTGGTTAAAGAATTCAGGTAACGGTCTTCTATCTTAGCAGTGTGGTCAGGACGAATTTTTCAGCCCAGGTTTAATGAAGAGATTTCCTCAGCTAGAAAGTGATTGACAATTTCTCTTTTCACCTTTGCCTGTTACAACTGCAGCTTTTGAGGCTTTTTTTGTGTGTCTATTTTGTCATAACGTTAAAAGGATAGTTTTTCGGTCTTTTTTTGTAAACGGGCATTCAGCACACCAGACGTGAACAATTCACCTAAATAGGCCATTCTTGACAGCCATAACTCATCTGCAAAACAACAGGCACACTCTAAATGAAAATCACTGCAGGAAATGTGTCTGTTGGAAAGGGAGCTCAAAGAAATGAATCAACACCTTCCCTCACGATAGCTCGCTCACTTCGGTACGGACAAGTTTTTGATGCTCATTTTCCACTTCATCGCACAACCAGGCAAACAAGCGCAAGTTCAGTGCTTGTGCTGCAGTAAGACTGACCACCTTCACGGCCTAATCCAAAATGACTTCCAGAGACAGGTATCTGGGGGGAGCAGTGCTTTGCAGTGAAAGAAGCAATACATGAATTTATCATGCCGGGGCTGCTGCTTTACTTTTTGCCAGAAGACTGCCGAACTTTTCTCTCGTTGCTGTACGGTGTTGCAATCCTCCCACACCGTGCTGTTTGCTGCGATAAGCATCTGCCATGTATATATTCTCATAAGGATTCACAAAACCAAGAAATCTTTCATAACTTGCATTTCTGACACATACCTTACATGCACAAGAACTCGCATAAATAAATAGCGTTAATGATGGTGCTTTCTAAAAAGCTGGAAGAACAACTCCGGTGTATGTGCAAGGGGGAAGGGGCGCACCGGGAGCAGTGGGATGGAGGCGGTGTGGCTTAAATGAGCAGCTTTATCTGAGGATGGAGCAGATTCCCAGGGCTGGGGGTGCCCCTCAGCAGCGCATACCCTTTTGAACCGAGTGCAGCCAATTCAAGACTGATTGAAGGGGGCTTGTCCTTACGAAGATGAGACTAAATTACAGTAGCCAGGCTTTTATCTACAAGACCTCAACACTCATCCCCCGCTTTTCAACTTCCCTCTAATGGGAATTCACTGCCCCCGAGCCCCGCGGGGTCTGCAGGGGCCGGACTCTGGTTTTTGCCGGAGTGTGCAGAGCCAGCTCCTGCCCCGCAGCAGCTTCCCACGCAGTGTCTTTAATCTCAGGGCTCCCTGAGGCTGCTGGCTTGTTTCTGTGCCACTCCCCCCATTCCCCCCCTTCTTAGCTCATCTATTACTGTACAAATAAACTGTGTGCCTTGTCGATATAAATACCAGAGTATGGCCTTTCAAATAAAAGAAACGTTGGTGTATATATATTTGTATGACAGATTGTCCCTTGCTGTAAGGTCTGCTTACACTATCAGAGCTGACTGCATAGGCCTTTAGTGAAAAAAGGAGGTAAGGCTGGTCTGTTTGGCCAGACATTTTGTTCACAGAATAAGCTGTAATGTTGCTTTTTTCCCCTTAATTTTTCTTTTTTTTTTTTTTTCATTTTGAAAGGTAAAAACTCTGTGAGGGTGTTTTTACAGGGTCACAAAAGGTGGACGTAATGAACTTATTAAATTGCATTAAGTTTGAAAAGCAAATTTAGGAAAAGGAAAGCAAAATTATATGGCTGTATTTTTTTTTTCTTTTAGGACAGTGGAATACCAAGATGGTAAACAAATATTGCTAGATTCAGGTTCTATGGTTAATTTAGAATAACATCCTTATTCCTTCGGAGCATGAGTCACACCCAACCAATGCAGGCTTCAGAAGTGACAGACTCTTCCCTCTTTGGAGGGAATTAGTGAACTGCATGTGCCTTGTAGGCTCCCTAAAGAGCTGATCAGTCGGGCCTCACCGGGGACATCAAGGAAAACCAAATCTCTTGATGAGGCTTGAAAATGAGGAATGTGTGTTCGAATACAGCATGACTGAAAACAGAGTGCTGCCTTTTCACATGCAGTCTGGAGCTGCCCTTCTACCTTCACCACACCGGGTCCCCCGTGAAGTGAGTGTAAAGGAGAGTGAGCTAGCTTGGCTACAACCTCCCTGACTTCTGTTTGACGAAGATTAACGTAGGACAAGAATACTAACATGTCAATAACTGAAAAAATGGTATTATAAAGTCCCTGATAAAGCCAGAAGCGAAACGGATACTTTCAGGAGCCTGATCAGAGCTGACTGGATTGACAATGCAGGACATTTATGTCATTAATAGGAACAATACTATTTTTTTGCTGAACTATCCTTACTTCTAAGTGCTTCCCAAAACCACAGAGACATCACATGCTGATTTTCTTGACAGAAATCAAAGCACTTCTTCCTTTCTCATCATGTAAGATGTAATAATGTTGATATGTGTCTTCAGTGTTGCTATTTTGATATTATTACCTATTCAATGGTTTCTCAGTTCTGCTTTTATTACTTAGCCTAGTTCTAAGGACAAAGAACAGTAAACATTCAAGAATGAAGAAATGGGCAAACGTCTCTTAGACGAGATATACTACTGATATCAGAGCAATCAGGGGACACACTACAGTTCTCTAAAAAATTTAATTTCTAAAAAATGGTATCTACTAATGGATTATTTTTAACATGGCTGCTTTGTTATTAAGCAGGTTGAGTCTGAAACAGCAAGTTTGTGTGCTCCACTGTCAGCACAAGACTGAAGTATGTAACAGCATGTTGTATTATAATTATGAAATTTACTGTAAAGTTGAGTTACAGTTCCAGTTTAGAAAATTGTGAGATCATAACCTCTCTTCTTAGTAAAAGGAAGTTGAGGTTAGAAGTTTAAAAAATATCTTTAATGATTTATCTAAAGAAGAAACATGGTTAAGTACGGTCAGCAAGCACAACTGTCACTAAGCTCCTCTCAGAAATTGCATGTTGCATGAAACATGGGTATGTATTTGTGTAGTATTGATGTATCTAAGGGAAGGTTTAAAAAAACATGTCATTCTTCAGCTTGTGGCCATGCACAAATCGAACATGTCAGCTTGATATTTTTCCCTACAAGCTCTCTTTGGGTCGGGGGAATACTTAGCTTGTTGGAATAGAGGGAAGTGTTTCAATCACCTTTTGGCCAGCCTTGCCTCCACGGGTTTACATGAAATGGTGAGAGAGGGTTATGCCTACTAAAGTTTCAATTTGTGCCATGTTGAGAGGAGGAGAAGCACCAAATCTTGACTACCAGAGAACCAGCTAGTCCCTGAAATGTGCTTTAAGGGAGAAATGTATGTATTGCATGCTGCATTGAGACAGGCAATGTGGATAAAGAGGCACTTATGCAAGGACTGGATATCTCAAAAATATTCCCAAAAAGAGAGTTCAGAGACGGTTAAGAATGGAGAGAGTATGTCTTTTGTTGCTTGAGTAAATATAATATGGGAAGATTAAAGACATTGCACTTGTAAGTCATGGTTTGCAATCAAGGGCTCGTGTGATGCCACAAAAGTCAATGCAAGAATATGAAAACTGGCTGAACAAAACTGTTTTAATGAGTATGGTTAATTACTTTATAGCCACTACGTCTTAGACTGATGAAGCAAGAAGCAGCAGTAAAAGCGGAAGGTATAGAAGGTTGTTGATGGTAAAAGGAGAAAGATATCTAAAAAGCACTATGATACCAAGGACATTCAGAGAATACTGTTTAGAGATGAATAAAACATATAGATTACAATTTTGTACAAAGTTCTGGTATTTGAAGAAAACAGAATCAAATTAGAATGAAAGCCCCAAAATTGCAAGAAAAAAGACTAGGCATTTTTAGATATTCATACTACTGAAACATAAATGTAATAGAAAAATGAACACAAATAGAAACACAAATGTTATAGGAAAATAAAACCCCACAAATGTTACAGGAAATGGTACAGAAATATTAATTATGAAAACTGAATTGTGAACATCTTAATATACAGTAAAAGTGCAAGTGAATTGACACTACTATTGGGGGATAATTTTTATCTGATCAAGATTAACTACTTACTTTTATCTAAATTAAACCTTTCAGTAGAAGTTCCATGGAGTTTTTGCAAGCCAAATCTCAGTATTTCCAGGTCAGACTCCACAAGCAATGCATTAAGATAAAGCAAGAGGAAACTGCAAAATATCATCTGTTCCCTGTTGCCAAATGCCGACAGTTACAGATGATGCGCCTGGTACGTGGGGAAACTAAACAATTCCAACTGCATCACACAGTTTTAAGGAAACCACAGCACTGAATGCATTAATAAAGGTGTAACATGCAAAGGGTGATACTCTGCAGCACGCAGTAAAAATAGATTTTTACCTGTGATTCTCTCTAGTCTATAAAATTACCGTAGGGATTTCACATTCTGTGTGATTTCACCACCTTTCCAGAATGGCTGGAAAGCTTGTTAATTTAACTGTGGGAGCAAAGTAAACTTGTAAGGGCTCTGCTTGCTAATGTCACTCTCTTTGATTTCTGTTGCATTCCCTTGGAGACAAGAATTGAGCTGGAGAGGGAGGAGGGGAAGGAGAAGACAAACGAGCTCAGGGCATGAAGTGCCTGGGGAAGCATTGGATGGACTGTCAAGAGATACAAGAGGGGATTGAGAAGAAATGCACCGCTGGGAAAGGAAAAGGCAGGGAAGCCAAACATGCCTTAGAGAAATGATGGGAGACATGGGAAGGAGGAATATACAAGGTAAGAAAGTAAGGAAACATAGTAGGAGGGCAAGGTCTGGAGAGCAAAAAAGAGACATGGAAGAAAGGCAGTGAATTTGCAGGGAGGAGGAGGAGGCATCTTGGTCTGGATCAGATCTGCCTGCTGATATTGCTCCTAAAAGGAGAGGAAGGCAAGAGGAGAGAAGGCAGGAAGGAGGTAAGAAAGAGTAGCTATTGGAATTAATTCACCGCTAAGGGAGGTGAAGGTGATCCAAGTTTAACCAAAGGGGTTAGAGGAGGCCAAAGGAGAGCACATGCAGCCTGCACCTTCCAGGGGAGCTGTGAGATGGAGAAACAACTGCCTCTGTACAGAGCAGCCTGCAGAAGCACCTGGGCTGGGACCACCAGGGACAGATCCCAAACACCTGACGCTGGGCTGACCACAATTTGTCCTAAACCACCTCTAAGGACTATGTAGCTGTTAGAGATGACCGGAGTGCCAAGCACACCAGTGCGCATGGAGACTGCAACCTTAGCAGCACAGCCCAGCCCCAGCAGGTGCTGCCCAGACAGCTAAGGCTGTCTTCTTGCCCTGGAGGGATCCTCCCTCTCAGAGCAGCCTCTACCAGTTCCTCGAGCAACCTGAGGAGCACAAAGCAGCCAGAGGCTGGTAGGGCAGCAGGCCAACCATTCAACCAAAGACTTCGCTGTAACCTCCTGGCTGAAGTGACACAAAGTAGTCATGGAGCAAGCTGAATGAGAGCAGTGAGGTTGTGACAACCCCTTAAGCGCATGCTCAGCTTCCAGCGGCTCCCAGGGAGTAACTCAGGATAGTGACATGATTCAGAAGAAGTGGGGCTGAACAAGATGCTTGGGACCTTCTCAGAGGGCTGCCTTATGCTTCTGGTCAGATTAAGTATCATGAGTAATAGCAACTTTCTCTCTGGAATAATTTGCCCTCTTGAGCATCGTCAAACTTTCAATTAATAGCGAGCTTTTTACCCATTTTCAGCTGAATTTAAAGCCTGGCTGGCAACTGCTGGCATGCAGAGACCTGGGGTTGCAGGCTGGGGGCGGGTCTGACCTCCTACACGACTGAGTGATTGCACAGCGGCACTTCCAAGGCTTTTTAGGAGTTCACTTCTGATACTTCAAAAACTTAGGTCCAGAGGAAATGCTCCTTCTGTGCACCTGGCTTAGCTCTCTGTATGTGAAAGCAGAATGGAAACTGCTGCACGAAAATAATGTCATATAGGCTACCTAGGAAGTGTCACTTCCAAAATGCTAATATGCATAAAATTAGTTCAACTTTTAAGACTTATTTGTTTAAATGTTCATATTATGCATACATAATATGCAGTTATAGTTAACAGTTTCCATCTCAGATATCTCACAATTTTATAACAACAGAATTTGATTAGGCTGATTACTCTTATGCCTTGTTTAATATTATAATTTCATTATAAAACCTAATCTAGAGGACTTTTAGCTTCATATGGCTCCATTGGTTTTTTAGTATGCGTGTATTTTCAATCGTTTTTGTGAATGCTCTTTTAATATCTTTTTTATTCAGCAATTTTTTAGACCTTTGATAACAGATAACAGTTACTACAAATTTTATTAACAGTAGTTTACAAAAGTATGCATTCTTGAAATATAAAGTGTCAATTTTGATCAGCAAACTATAACCCTTAAAAAAATAGGAATTTAGAAATCCATTTTGCCATAAAGTTATTAAAAAAATCAAAGTCTGTAAACAAATACACAAAAGAGATTATATGATATCCCACATAATTCAAGTCAGTACTTGCAATTTTCACTGTAAAAACCACAAAGAGTGTAAAAAAAATATTTCCTGTATGTCAGTCCTTCCCTTCTTCAGGCAAAGTGGAGACTAAATAAAATAAACTCCAGCTTAATTAGCGTCCAGACTAAATGAAATAAAAAAGTAAACTTCTTTTGGATCTGGTATTAGTGTGATTTAGACTGTGGAAAAAAGCCATGAAAAGAAACAAGTCCAAATGCTTTAATATGTGCTAGAGCAGTGATTGCCAATTTTTGGGATACAGTGTTTTTTCAAAGATTTCCTCTTTTCACTGAAAAATTGTTCTAAAAAAGGAAAAAAAGATTAAATAGTCTTCATAAATCTGCTCTGAAATCACTGAGAACTCAACTGAAATGATCTAAGTTCTTTGGATCCACGCTCCAGTTGTACAAAGAGATTTGCACAAGAGACTAGTTAACGAAGCTATTACTGAATTGGCTCCAAAGACTTTTTATTACTAAAAATGCAGTATTTTTACTCCAGTGTAACTTCTGCCATTTAAACAGATGTGTGACAACCAAAGAGTGAAACAACCCAGCCACACTCAGAGCTAGCTGAAAAATGACATTTCTAGTCCACTGGAAATTCTAACAGTTGAAAAGTTTTAACTCTGAGTGGGAAGAAAGTCTAAATTCACCATGGAACATAAATTCTATCCCCTTCCCAAAATATTTTGAGAATCTGAATAATACAATAGAGTAAATAAAATACATAAATAGACTCCGATATTAAAAGAAAATGCATCCAGCAATGAAACTGAAATACTTTGCTATTACTAAAATAGAACAAGGAAGTCAGAATGATTTCTTCTCCTAATTTCTTACTCCTTGCCTGATGTTCAAGGGAAACCTTTCTGTTTTAACAAGACTTTATTTTTTTTCAACAGAAAACTGTTCAGCTGAAAATTTTTTAGCCCACACTACCTACAAATGTGAATAGGTAAAAGCTGGGACGGAGATACACACACACACACACACGTATGTACATCATGTCACCCCCACACAAGCCCTGATACGATACACATGGTTTCCATCCATTTTGGCAATAGTAGCAGAAGCCTCTGGAAACACAGCCCAGTCAGATTTAATGTTACAAATCATCAGCACTGAAAAGCAAAGTCACGATAATGCTTGCTGATCCTAGAATAAAAAATGGCAAAATAGTCATGTTCATATCTACTTTTTCTTCAAAAGGGAAATATACAGACACAAATTTGGCGCATGGGGATTTTATGTTAAAAAGAAGTAAGCAGCTATGATGCCCGATGGATGTATTTTAGAATGCTGTTTTGGCAAGAAAAATAACATGGTGCTTTTTTTTCGCTTATTCCCTGTAGCTTTACATAATCAGTGCAATTTTTTATTTTTGGTATTAACTTGTACAGGGCATCATAGAAAACATGACAGGAAGGGACCTTGAGAGGTCATGTGGTCCAACCCCTACCCCAAGGCAGGATCTGCTCTTCCTGAGTTAGTCCTGAAAGATGTCTAATCTGTTCTTAAAGACAGTCTGTGAAGGGCAAGGGGTCACTATCGTTGTCTGTCTGCTCCAGGGCTCCAAAATCTTCACCGTGAAGTTTTTCTAAATGTCTAATCTGAATCTTCCTTGTTGCAATTAAACAGATTACTTCTTCACCATGGCTACGGGGAGGAGATTAGTATCTTTGCTTCCCCAAAAGCCTCATACACTTGCAAATTTGGGGTGAGTGAAATTGCCTAGCTTCTCCCTAATTATTTCAGCTTGGGAATTCTAATGAGACATTGGTCGGAGGTAATTGTTTAGGAAGTGCATAAACAGCAGCTTGGAAATAATACTAATACTTACCGAAGGGAATAGCCTGCCCTTTGGGTTCTCTGTAAGCCAGCTGGACATAACCTAACTCAGACCAGAAAGTCTGCATGAAAGCAGGTCAGGTGTGAAAGATGGCTATTTACAGACACAGTAAATAACAATGTACTTCGTGATACACAGTACTCTAGATTCTACCTATGATGAAAAATATAGACCTATCAACCACTTAATAGTGAATATAATATCCACTTTTTTGTGATCATGCAGACGCCATTAGGATACATTCAGGAGCCATCAGCTACTTCTGCAGTACACCACAGTAGGCTACACAGAAACTACAGGCAACATGGTGAGAAATTACTGCCCTGATTAAAACTCTGGGTCCTCAATTAGCCAGTATGAATGCCAGCATGATTTAAAGTGCCTGCTGTACCCAGCAGATGCCTTAATTTCAGTAAGGGACTTCACTAGCCCCCAAATTGACTGCCTTGCCCAGCTCGCCTGCTGGAAACAAGTGGTTGTGTGTGTTACAGTTAAACACCGAATTTACTCTCTGTGGAAATGGATGACTATTCCCAGCCCATCCGAAGCTGTGCTTTGGTCTCTCAGCATACAGGACAGGGCTAACTCATGAGAAGGAGAACACATGTCCTCCCGACTGAACAGTTTCTCATGTCTCTGTGTATCCTCGCTGTGCTTCTGTGTCCTCTTGGCAGGACCTAAAAAGATACGCAGCGGATGCACCAATGCACAATTAAGTATTACAGACGTGCGCTAATGCTTTGGGAACGTGCCCACTACCAAAGCCCTGCCAATTTACAGATTATTGTAAGAATACCTTAAAACTGGCAGCAGCGCCATTCCACCTGCTGTCTTTGTTAGGGATCAGCATTTCTAGCCCTGTCTCCACTTCAGGACACAATATGCAGTGAAGCAGCACCTGCTGCTCTTGTGTCTCTGACGGGCATATGTAAAGGCTGGAGAGTAGATACAGGTGCTCAGAGTCCTCCTGCACACTGCCTCATCCAAATGTACGCTGACAGAAACGTGAACTTATCTCAGAACACAGATGTTTGGCTTTGCTGCCACTGCCTGACACCGGCACTTTATTTTCTTTATCATGTGTGTTGAATTGAAAGCTTTTTTTTAGGCCCTGACCTTGGCAGCAGTTGCTACTGCATTTCATCATAAAGACAGGAGAAAAGAAGAGGGGAAAAAAAAGAAAAAGGAGAGGGACTTACTGGATTTTCATGATGCCCTTTGTAATCCTGAATACTTCAGCTGAGGGCCCTCTAACACTTTTACTTATCATACTAACTCCACATCTTCCACTCCTCCATAGACACATTTTTACCCAACCTTAGCACGTCTTTCATGTGATTTAAAAATACACATTTTTCCAGTTGACAGAGATGACTGGAAAAAATCTGTGTTAATTCTAAATCGATCTTTTTTGAAATAAATTGTTTGTGTTTTAAGCTGCATTTTTGTTACATTTTGTTTGGCCTATCAGTTTATAGTTCAGCTCATCTGGGGATGAAGTTGGCTATAAAACCCGTACGTGATCTCTCAGGCTCTACTAGTTTATCTATAAATTGTCATGTCCTTCCTTAGTCAATGTAATTGAGGATTCTGTAAAATGTTTTGCTAATCTGGCTGTTGTGAACAGGCATTGATGACTTAATGACTGTAACACAGGGTAAAGCAATTCACTAAAAAGATTTTTTTCTGAGGCTGGAAAAATTACAAGTCCTACTGTTCCACTAATACCTCCTGCTGTTGTGCTCGCACCTGCACACCACACGTTGCTGGTGATCTCTGTGTTTTCAGTTTATTCCTACAGGAATGACATTTCCCCCCACAGCCCACATTTCTTTTCTCAGCTTCCTCTGCCCGGGTCCACCTGTGTGAAAGCCTGCTGTGTCATCCAAGAGATTCTTTCTGCGTATTCGCCACTCAGTGAAACACAACCTTTTACAACTTCAAAAAAGTATCCACCCAACCTTTTTTTTTTGGGTAAAAGACTATGCAGACATGCTTTTACTTAGAAAAAAAGAAAGAAAAAAATATTGAGCAGTAAAGAAATTTCTTGTCGGTATTTGCTGCTGAACAATGTCAATCTAATGAGCAAATGGGATGAAAATCTAGTTTTTTCATGCAAATCTACAAAATTGTGGTTGTCTGAGTTACAGCTTTCTTGACAAGAGTGAGATGTCTCACTATTATTTCAATATATAAAACTGAAATTCAAAATAATGAATTTAAAATTATTCAGACCCAATGTTTAGAAGAAGTCAGACAGAGGAAGACAGCATGGGAAACAAAAAGTATCTTTCTGTGCTTTTTGTTATCAAGTGCCATCTTTACATTTACTTTATCAGTCTCCAGAAATATTTCAAATGGTACTGTACAACTCAATAAAACTATAAGGCATCTGACTTTATTTTATGTACTTACTCAAAAAAAGTGGTCCATCCAGTCTCATCGCTTTTAGTTGCCAGAAGTCCACTGTTGCCATGGTAGGTAAATAAGACAAGCTCCTGCCCTTGTGCAGTCATGCTTTTCAAACACCCATTAGTGCCTATCGTCAACCAGATGACTTGGTTATCCGGAGAGACCACTCTTACTGGCATCCGGTTGGGATCCCGTCTGATACGAAGAGTGTTCCCATTGCTATCCGTTACCGCAGTAATATCATTATCATTACTGTAGCTAAAATTGTACAGATAGTCTCCGGTGACTAAGCTCACAGTGTACTGGTGAGTACCATTGACATCAAAGATATAAAGTTCTTGGTCAGTTGGAGAAGCAACTTCATAAAAGTTCACTGAATTCAATAAGGGTTTGTTCTTTGACACAGCCCGTATCCTAATATTTCCCAGATCAGCAATATACAGTGTGCCATCCGGAGACACAGCTAAGGAGGAAGGGGCATTAAGTTTGGCATCTTTAGCATAGCCATCTCCATTTTGATAGCAGTCACAGTTAACATCATTTTTGCAATCGCACTCTGAGGGTATTCCAGCAACTAATGAGATCTCTCCATCAGTTGTGACCTGTCTTATCCTATTAATCTTTTTTTCATCAGTTTCTGTAATGTAAAGTACCCCACTGTAGGACACGGCAATGGCAGTTGCTGACTCTAGCGTGGTCTGTACAGCGTGCTTTCCCACCGTGTACTCCACTCCGGGAACCTGGCAATGCATTGGCCTCCCCGCAGCAATGCGAACCTGACGGTTTTCAGTGATCTGCAAAACTACGTTGTTATCCAAAACATAAATGGAGTTATCCATTGGGTTGATAGCTAAATCTGTAGGCCATTCCAGACGAACCTTAACAAAGAGAAGTGTTTTGTTAAACAGTTAACCAGTGCAGATTAAATTCACCTTCCATTTTAGACACTGCTATAAGGATATTTTTCATCTGCTGTAACCAATCACGACAAAAAGACTTCTATGAAAATACCTGCAGCAAACTAAGGCTTTTCAGGGAAGCAAGGGGAACAATGTTCAGACATCTATTTTACTGAAAAAAAGCCAGTTGCATTGGAACTGTACTATAGGTTGAATTTCCCCTCCAATAAATGCTATTTTTTTCTGTATCACAAATGCATAAATAAAAATAGAGACAGATATCGAACTCTAAATACGTACTTTAAGGACAGTACCCATCTTTTATTCTTGTAATAGCAAAACCAACTTACTACCTTCCAAATTACGAAACACCGTACTGTTCTCCATTTTTAAACATACCACCAGTGATGTCCCTTCTTACCTACACAAGCTTCTTGAGACAAATAGAAAAATATGTTCTTTTCTATATATCCTCTCATTCACTCTAGTAGGCTAAGGATGTTAGTGATTCAGAAAACATCAACATGCCAAGATAGTTCTAACGGATCTGCCACTCTCCCAGTATTTACTACCAGACTTAATGTTTCCTGCTGATAGTTTTGCTGTTCTAAACTAAACTGAACTTTACGGGCAGAAAAATTGAATACAGCAGCATTTATAGCTAAGAGAATACACTGTGATTCATGCCCTTGGAATAGGTTTCTTTCTCTCCAAATTCTGCTGTTAAATATCCATTACACACTCCACCCAGTTTTATTTTAAGGGGGCAAGAAAGCTGCATTTGCATTTCTGGCCCCAGCTCAGCTTTCCAAATTAGCAGCAGCTAAAATGTACCTGGCTGATGTGCATGCTGGTATCACAGGTTAGAGGTCGTGCTGAGGTCAGGTCATTGGAGCCAAGCAAAGTAGATATTATTCCGTTCTGATCCACTTTTCTGATCATGGTCCCATCAACAAAGTAGATTAACCCGTTCCTGTCGATTGCTATTCCTTCAATGAAGAGAATAAAAATTAGTTTCTTGTACTAGCAGTGAATATATTATCCATAACAAAGGGCGTAACTGGTATGTATCTAGTGGAAATTAAGGGCAGAAAATATGGTCTTAGGCAGTAGGTAGTAAAACAGCTTGTAAACATATTTTGCATAATAAACCAATATTCAGTATGAAATCTACTACTGTCGATCACATTTGCTGTTCATTTGCTGTTGTGTGTTGAGAAGGGCCTAGCTTTTAAGTTAACCTGAAAAATGGGGTAAGTGGGACCAAAAGCAACACTGATTTTAAATCTTCACCGTTGCCTGCCAAACACATAATCTAAATGATCATTTAAAAATGCTCAATAACCATGAAAGCCAAATATTTCCTAAAAAATCAACCCAGGTCCCCTGTAGCTCTCCTCCTCAATGGTCTTTCCAGTTGGAAAAAATTACTCAAAACCACATTTTTGAACCAACTACTGGGTTCAGTAATTAAACACGATCATGCCCCCTGCTCTGAACTTTCATGTGATTTTGAAAGTTACGGAGGGATAACTCTTTTTACCTTTAGGGCTCATGAGAGTTGCCTCCACCGCCTTGCCTCCATCACCACACCTTGCCTCATCAAATGGAAGGCACTGCTCTCCTGTTCCTCCTATTACCTCAGCATTTTTGGTCAGGTCTTTCACACCCGTGAGCGACTTGGGCCGATAAATCCTGCGTGTGTTTGTGTCGGAAACGTACAAATCTCCCGTCACGGGGTCAGTTGCGAGGTAGTATCTGTGAGCTGGGTTGTTGCTGTAAAACGGAATTATACATTGCATAGGCTGTAATTAATTGCACCGAACATTGGATCGAGAAGAAAAGGCTTCAGTTCATACGCAGTGTGTAGTAAGGCATAAATAGGTAAAACCCAGGGTGATGCTCCAGGCATACGCGGCACAGGTGATGGGGCCCCAAAACCTTTCTTGGTTCTCATTTCTTGCCTGTGTCACAGGCAGTCCAATCTAGACTACTCATCCTTTTGGGACAGAAGATCCATTTTGTCCGTGATGCTCACAGGCCTGTTCTATGGTCTTTAATTAGAGACAGCTCCCGTCTCTGTAATAGGCCAAATCAAAATACTGGAGTCTAAAAAACTCCCCGGCTTTCTGGGAACCTTTATCCAGTTCCAAACTTTGCAGCAGAACCCCAGCCCTCGCTTACACTTTGTTGCTGTTATCATCCTATCTGTTTTATGATGATTTCTATAAGGCTGCTGGGGTGGATGGTTTATATAATTCATAAACAGATAAGGCAGAGTTCATATTATTAGTTCACAGGCAAGAGATAAGACATCCTTCATAAGTATTTGTTTAATCCACTGCTTTCAACGCCGTGATACGCATGATTTAACACATTAGGAAATGTCATCTTTTCCACCAGAGCACCGAGCAGAGCTTTTCCGTTCTTCTTAATTCAGAGTCATATTTCAAGTAACTGTACACATTGGCACAAAACCACTAACTATGCCAACACAGTCTTTATTACAGTGAAAATATATATTGCTAACCATTTTCCCAGAAACGTACATTTTGCCTCTCCACTGGTGCCACATAATTGAGAATTACTGTCTTTTCTCCCCTGCTGGTGAAAAAAACAGCCCTGGAGAGTACCTTTTCGGTTGATGTATTATGATGTAGAAACTTAACCCACTGCAGTTGGGATTCCTGACCTAATTTATGGCAGGAAGAGCTGAAACAAGGCCATGTAAATACAGGAGGTAATTTCAGATGCTCTCCTAATAGACTGAAGCAGAGTGTCAGAACAGTCAGTCCCACTTCTGATGTTTGCAAAAGCGCTGCTTAAACAGATCTACCAGTCTTGGTGATAGCCAAACATCTGTTCGCAGAATGCTGTACTGCACGTTTGGTAAACACATAACTGTGCTAATGTAACACATTTTTATGTACTGCCACTTGGAACAAGGAACAAGAGACCAACAGGAACAACTTGTGAACAAATTATGTCTTTTAGCAGGGACAGATTTTTATAGCTATCCAATTACAAAAACACAGAAAAAATGTGTTACATAAATAGGATTTTCT
The DNA here is from genome assembly GCF_000699145.1 of Aptenodytes forsteri. Classification (NCBI taxonomy): domain Eukaryota; kingdom Metazoa; phylum Chordata; class Aves; order Sphenisciformes; family Spheniscidae; genus Aptenodytes; species Aptenodytes forsteri. The sequence goes on along the minus strand of NW_008795127.1, from coordinate 1,009,302 downwards.
TTGGTTTTAAGACTTTTAACATGTTGCTTCAGAACGAGGAAACCAAGTGAAGCAGACTAATGCAATCAAATACACAGTGATTAGCACCTCTTAAAAAGCTCTGCTATAGAGCTGTGTTGTACAGCATGTCTGAAAACAATTAAATGTAGGCTTACTTTAAATTTGTCTGTTAAAAATCTATTATTGCCAATGTGCTAAATCGTTGAAAGGTATTTTCAAAACCTTAATTTACGCAGAGATCATTTAATATGATCACTATGTAGTGTACGAATTATTTATACCTCTACAGACTGCAAATTAAATTATACCCATTTACATGATTACTTTGGTCTTTAAGAAACTTTGCAGACACTTCAAATATAAACACATTGCAAAATGTAAAATGTGCCATTAAATTTTACTTCATCGTAATTTAAAATAAAATCCTTTCTTATACTACTAAAATCTAAATTAAAGTACTTCTCTCCAACTCATCTAACATTGCCTCAATCATATTTTTCAATTGTTGGAATAAAGAGTCATCAAATCAATAACTAAATAATTTATGCCTAGCAGTTATTTCTTTCTAAAATGAATTTTTAAAGCTGTTTTCTTCATAAATATGAAAACATTTCTCTATTTTAATTAATTCTAACAAAAATGACAAAGCTCTTCTTATTTGGGATAAGTTCTCATAGTGAGTACTGTATCCTCACCAAAACAAAAAGATTCAGCTGATAATTTAAGGATAGTTTCTCATTTTATAAAAAAACTCCAAAGTTTGGGAGTGCATAGGATATTATTATTGAATCAATATAAACTCTCCAATTTGTCATATGTAGATGTCTAATGGCTCCTTTCTGAGATAATACAACAGGCTTAACTTCAGCGTTTCTTTTCAAGTGAAGGTTAAAAAGCTGAGGCAGCTTTAGCTGATAGAAAAGCCCCATTAATTCACAGGAGCAAGGTACAATCTGAGGAACTGAGTAAATGTCCAGTGAAAACCACGTTTGTTTTCTAGCCAGAAAACATCTATGCACACTATGCAGATCTCAAAAATAGTACAGGGATAAGCAGCCAGCAGCTGGAAAGCTGCACAGAGTTTATTCTATTTCATTGTAGCTTGAAATAATATTAAGCTTCTGCCTTCTACCAATAACAACAAACGCAAAGAAGTAAAATCCACAGTCAGTGACTTCTTGACTCATTCAGTATCGCCTAATTGCTGTCAGTAGCTCTGAAAAACATGCAGTTACATACCAACAGGGGCTCCTATAAAGACAAATGACTACAAATTAACTTGTTCTGTCTATGCCAAGTAATAGTAACAGTGCTTCGAATTTGAAATGCACACACACGTGTGCAAATACATACACACACACGCGCACAGAGCTATAATAATCTATTTCCCATTGCATAATTTTATCTTGCTTACACTGATCTTTTAATTCTTCAGCTGTCAGATCACCTGCATTACTCTCCAGGCACGAATTTTTTAAAAATAATCTTCCTGCTTCAGTCCCCCTATCTCCCCCATTCGCTCTGTGCCTTCCAAACCATATACCCTCAAAGCTGTTTTTAGGTTTTGCTGAACTTTTTTCTGGCTCTTTACAGACTTGGGATACCGCCATAGCCTACAAATGACCTCCCTGTCTTCAAAGTCCTTCTAAAAATTACTTCTTCCATGAATGCCTATCAGCATTAATCACCCACAGGCAGCAGTGTGTATAAAGACATCAGTTCAGCTTTGAGATTTAAAAAATGTTAGGTCACTGGTACATGAGGGGATAAATTTGATCTGCATTGTCTCTCTAATTTAGAGTACGGGCTCCTTGAGGTGGGAGGCACATCACTCTGTGCTGAAGCACTGTGTTTATAGGTGAGGAAAGTTCAATGCTTGAATAGATCTGAACTGAATCTGAACTAGTATTTAGCCTTGTTCATTAGTTTTACTTGGGGAATGCATATTTTAGTGCATTTTCTTAGTTTCGATACCTAGTAATTATATATTGCAAAGTGGTCTGTTGAGGGCTGTTTTCCAAACTGCAATTTAAATAGAAATCTCCTCAACATTTCACAGGGCTCTGCATGACTTTGCATAGGCAAAAGAAGCTACTTGGTCTCACGGTGTGTCCTTAATATGGGGAACCCATGGCCACAGGATTTGGTGGATCCTAAAAGTTTACGTGTTAAATAAAAATCAGCTAAATTAATAGAATCAAAAGCTGTCAGGGGATATTAAGCATAAAGATGCCACTCTTGGCTTAGGAAGCCCCTGAGCAGCAAACCCCTAAGGCTAAGAGTGGACACTGGGAAAATGTTGTATGAGGGAGAGAAAACTCAAACTTGTAGTAGACTGTGTCAGGCTGCACAGTGGGCTCCACACCCACTGCCCACTGGCTCCACAACAGCTCCTGCAGAGCCAGTTCTCCACGTTCCTCTATGCCTCCTTCTGCCTCAGGAGGAACCCCCACCTTCACAGCTGATACACGAGCCCGTGAAAATGCTGTTACACTAATTTGTGCAATATGATTGCAATTTCGCTACCCGGAGCTTCCGCATGTGTAGGCATGAACAAAGGAGAAAAGCTTCAATGTTCTCCTTCACCAACTTTTCTCACATGCAGGGATCTAGTTTCTGAAACGCCGCAGTTGAGCCTGTGACCACAGTTCTGCCAGAGGTAGAAGAGGGCGTCGCTACTAAATCACAGCAAAACAAACCTCACTACGCGTCCGTTCCTTAATCCCGTTTGTCCATTCCAAATTGCCATTTTGAGTATTATTCCGTATTCCATACATTTGCCGACAATGTCTTATCCAGCTGCAATCACAACTTTGTGATACCATACGGCATATAATTCTTTTAAAAGCAGTGGAACAGATGTAAATTAAACATAATAGTGAAAACCTAAAACCACCAAATAGAAGACATTGCCTCTGAGTCACACCTGGAAAATAACATAAAACCAGCTAGACTGTGCATCAACTCCCGATTCTGATCATTAGTGCCGATGCAAACACCTTATTTAGTTATGGAATTTTTTGCCTAACATGTTTGAAACATACTTTTTTAAACATAAAACCCTTCCTCATAAAGAAGTATGTCCAAAGCAAAGTGAATTTTAAAAAAAGGAGAACTGAGATACGACTCTCTGGGATTTATTTAAAAACAAGGAAGGAAAACGATTGGCAGCAAAAATGGGAGAGAAAGGGACCAGCGGGGCTGCCGAGCCCCTGTACTTAGCAGTTCCACCACAAAGTCTTGCAGGGTTTCATGTATCCAGCAAGATTTTAGCATAACTCTGCTTTTGTCTCCTTATCAGCACCGGCTGCTGTGGCACAGCAATTCTAAGCATCCACCTTCTTCTCTTCTGTTCTTGCCACTATTGTAGTGATGCCAGGACGGATGAATGCTGTACTACAATCCTTCTGATTACTATTGTTTTTATGACCAGTCATGATTCTTGGTGTACTTTAAAATCTTAACTCCTAGAGTTGTGTTATTATGGGACAACTTCAACTTTCATTATTAAGAGAAGTTCACCTTTAAAGAAACAAATGTGTTAAATGTGAGCCTGAAAAGATTCAACATCAAAAGGCTAATGAAATGAACTCACTTGATACTTTTATAATTTTATTACTTATATGCCATTCTCATTGTATTTGGGGTATCTGATTAATGAGTGAGTTTTGATAGGATCAGCAAAAGTGCTGCCAGCAAGGCATAGAAGTGAGCAGAGATGAGGGGACAGCGAAGGAGGGCAGACACAAGCATAAAAAGAAGCCTGGCTGTGGACAGAGAGTGATGAGAAAAGAGGAACTCGTATCCGAAAGGACGATACAGCCTGACAGCTGACATAACTAAAACATATGAACTCATTATTTTTGAAAAATACTCCTCTTTTCTAATAATACATCTCAGAAATGACTTCCCCATTATAAGCATTCATTTGTTAAAAAAGAAAAAAGAACAGTTAAAATATAAATCTTCTTTAAGGAATGCTTACCTATGTCTAAAATCTTTATTTCTTGGTGGGAGCAAGTAAAAAAGAATAGAAAAACATTGTTAGAAAAACATTCAGAAAGGATGTTAAAAGATGAAAAGAAGGCAACATTTACAGCTCTCGTTAGTGAAGTGGTGAATGATCGCCTTTTGTCCGCTCCTGTCGACTACGCAGGTTAACTCTTAAAATCCACAGAATAATTACTTTGGGTAGATTAAATTCTCACAGATTACATAAGCATAGTTAAAATATTTTACCAGGGTAAAATTTTTTCACTTCAGTTTTAAATACTTTTTCAAATGTATTAAAATCTTTTGACTTGACTTTTTTTGTTCCCAGAAGCATTTGGAAACTCTGACTTACACAATGTCAGAAATCTATTCCATACTTTAGTTTGCAACAGTAATTCACAACTCCAAAAGTCCGAGATGAGAAAAAAACATACCTTAGCTCCAGAACACTAGTTACATTTCCAGATGGGAATATCCGCCGAACATAGTTGAAATCCCCCACGTAAAGACTGCCATCTATCCCACAAGCTAAGGCAACCGGAGCCAATAATTTATTACCATCAGCTTGACCGTTACAACTTGGACAGGAGATGCTACGTCATCTTCCATTGCCCATAATGCTACTAACAACTGGGGGTTGCTGCGATATAAATTGATTTTCACCATTTCCTTTGTAGAGGATTCCTGGCAGATAATATAAAAACCACAAAATAATAAAATAGTTTATAAAAACTTTGAATGTATGTACATAAAATGATGCATAAGTTTTCTAAATATTCTTTCAGTCGATTAATATAATTTAATGGACTTTTAAATGTTTCACCACCATATTTTTCTCAGTGCAAGTAACAGAACTTTATTAAAACATTTGTAGTTATATTTAAGTCACAGGCACACTAAAATACACACAAAGCATTAAATTATCTTGTACATAAAATGTAGTAGAAACACTAAATATACTAGCATTTAAAACCCAAACAAGTTTTCAGTCATTCTTATTTTTAAATGTTAATAATTTTAGTAGTTATAATTCAGAATAAAAACTGTCATTTTCAAGGAAATGCAAGGTGTACTGAATGAAATCAAGGTCTGTGTTCCTAATTCCTTACAGTTTCAAAATTCCCCAGAAGTGATTGAAATTCCAACTGTGCACATATTGTAAAAAAGAAAAAAATTGTATTTGCAAATTGTATTCCTAAAGTCCTACTATAACTAATTATGAATATGATGTCAAATGTAATCTAAAGTGGATTACTGCTGCAAATTGTAAATATTAATTAAAGAGCTACTTCAAAAAGTTGGAGATTGCCTCAATTTTACATTATAAAAGACTCTTTACTCAGCTTACAATAAAAATGTACCTCTGGCAACAAAGTCTGCCTCAATACCATGTCTGCAGTTATAGGCAGTTATTAAAAATGTCAAAACAACAAAAAAAATGTGGTGGCAGGCCAACCTGCCTCTTAAACTTAATTCTGCTTTGAGGCATGAAAGGAACAGTAATTTTGTGAAGACAAAGCAACATTCCAGCAGTATTTTTCTTCCTTACAGCCTCCATAGGGAATTGGAGAAGAAAAATGCATGCTTTATGTTAAATTTCCAGTCTGAGGAAAAAAAGTGTGAATTTACAGTGTGTTAAAATGTTGCCAGGACCCTCATTATTACATCTCTCAATGAATCCATTGAGGTGTACTCTACAAATGGTCAGCTATTATGGTTTTACTCGTAAGTTACAGTACGTCTTTCCGTGGTACAATCCATGTAAAGTACATGGCACTTTGTACTTCAGAGTGATACGTGTTTTATTGATTGTGTGCTCAGAGCTTCAGAGGCAGTTTGGGGCTGAGGGATACATTTCTCTTTTGAGATGCTTAGAAGAAATTTCAGATGTATTCCTCTTTCTCTCCCCACCCCCAAAATCCACTCTATACTGAAAAATATGAGAAAAAATACTTTGTTTTCCTCTTTAAATGTTTTAGGTGTCTCCACTACTTTTTAATGTTATAAAATTTAGGAGATTATAAGCGTAAAATCAATATACATGATAAAATTGGGAAGAATGAAAATGGTTTATGGAAACCTAACGGCAAGTAATCTAAATAAGTAATCTAAATCAAAAGAGGGAGAACGTATTTTTCATGAATAGTTAAAGCCAGAATGCATTAACAGTATACGAAATCCCCTCTCCTATGATTACATCATCTATGACAATCACGGCACCATAATTTTGCCTGGAATAGCCGAGTTCTATAATTTTCATCAGAGGAATTCTACAAGTCAGCACAGTGCACTATTGCACCTGATTTATTCTGTCATTACCTTGAAAAATTGGTCCTTCACATTTCTCCTCTATTATCACTGACTAAAAGATGTACATTAGACTATTTACTGCAGTAGTTTGAGATGTCCATACAAACACTGTCTGCACTCTCCTCTGAATAAATTTCTCCAGCTCATCCACCTTGTCATTACAACTCTCCACTTCGTTTATTCAATTAGACACACGTCACTTTGAAAAGTCATTACTTGTCAAATGTACTCTTGAACATAATTTAAAGCCACCATCAATTTACCTTGTGAACAGAATCAATCTTATCTATATATTTATAATTATAGCTCTTTAAATTTTTAGATGGATTACCTTACAATAATTTGCACAGGGTTTTTCTGACATTTTAAATTAGGTACAATGACACCTTTTCCCTTGATTTGGTTACCTTGTTTTTCTACCAGTTAGAAGCAATGCTTTAGATGGTGATTAGCATATCGCACAAAATAAGCTCATGTACTAGTGGGAGACCTCCAAGGGACACCAGGTACTGCAGAAGTGATGTTCTTCCCGCTGAATTACTTCCGGGCTCCTCTCTGCATAAAAATCGAGTGCGACCAACTCCCACCTCGAGCCATGCGACTCTGCTTATTTCACCTTTCTTACATGCTTCCAGCCAAATTTTTCCAAATTTCCTCCTGTTCAGCGTTGAGCTGGGGTTTCCTTAGCATGGCACCCTCCAGACAGTTGCTGAGTCGCACACCGGACAAATTTACCTTGGTGCCAAGGCACAGTTCTGGTAAATGTGTATTGCTCCTCACCTTTCCACTGAAATTAAGGAAGACTCGCTCACTAGCAGCTGGACTCTGTCCTGAAACAAGGGGCACAAGTGCCCTCGCTGACTCAAGGCAGCATCATTTGTCACCTGCTGTGTGCTAAGCTGACCACAGCATCCTGGGGAGGATTCACCTCATGGAAGGATTTAAACGGGAGGAGAGTATAAATGAGTGCTCATCCTCCAGAAGAGATGGCACCCATGTGCTAACTGCTCCCACAAGCAGCCGTGCTGGGGCTGGGGATATCATGACATGAAGAGGAACACCTCCTGTATAAATGAGGAATTTAATATTGGGAGTGAAGAGCGCTCAGTTTGGCAGGAGTGTCTCTTATTCTGTTTAATTTTCACTCATTGTGAAAACTGAAAGTGAAAACATTGTTCAAGATACTGTTAACATACAACAGTTAATCCCAGTAACAATGCTGACACGTACAATTGCTTTAGAAATAGTGTCTCCTTAGCATCACTCAATTTTTAAAAACAATTTCAACATTTTTGGATTGGTTTTTTTTGGTAAGCATATCTAACACAGGCTGACACTGTTAGATGAAATTATTAATGCGTATGTGTTTATAGGATCAAGAAACATGACATACACTCTAAAGCTGAAAGCATTTACCATATGCAAAACTTTCCATAAGTTCCTTTTTTACAGTAACAAAGCAAACATTTGAAAAGTTAGCATGAGATACCTAAAGTGCAGGGCAACTGAGTATTAAAATTAGCAAGAAGAAAATGAACTCCTTACCATTCTGAACATCCAATACATGATGTTTATCCAATGTCCAGCCCCCCATGTTGGAGGCATCCAGTTCATAACCCTGCAAAATGGCAGTCCGCTTTTCCCAGAGAGTTAGATCCAAGCAAGACTCATATTCATAACCTACAGACACTAAAATAACAGTAAATTTCCTCATTAAGTATAGGATCTTGTTCAGAAGAAGAGTTTAAAGAATGTGATTTCCTTAAACTACATACATTCTTCTGCTCTCCCAGGCTACCTGAAAATCCCTATGGCTTCCTTAGATGTACTGAAAATATTAAACAGAATTCCAAAATCCTTTAAAAAGCAATCCTGGGTTATTAAAATAATTTCAGTTATTAAAAGTAAGTGGATTGGGACAGGTACAGAGGAAAGCCATTTTGTGAAGTATATCAGAATGCTATTGTGTTCTAAACTACAAGGAGTGCGCAGACTAAATACCATACTGTATTATTAGGCTGAGGGCTACTTCCTGGGGATGAACTAGAAGTGAAAAATGACTGTGGTCTCTTTTTCCTTTTGAAGGAAATTTTTTCTTATAAAGTTTAGATTAGTATTTTCCAATATATTTTAATATCCATTGTTATTTCTCATCTTGTTCTGCTACGTATTTTCTACTTAATGGATAGAAGTATTTGAGATACACGTATTTTCTACTTAATGGATAGAAGTATGTAAGATATGCTTCCCTATTTTCAAGACAACAGTAAAAATGCAAAAAACCCTCCATAACACACGTACCAACAGCTTCAGATAATCCATAGACTCTCTGGTTGTATGCATCAGTTTTATCCCATATGAAAGTGTAAGCCAGATTTGGGGATGCAGGGAACCATTTTTGGAAAAGTCTTCCCACCACTGCCACCATAAGATGAACCTTCATTAAATTAAATGGTATAACAGATTGGGTCATAGTAATCTTCAGAACAGATTTATATCCTGCAGCCCTGGAGCTTAAGTATGATAACTTCAAATCGGTTCCTGGTATCGTCGTTTCTTCATGAAGTACCTATGCATTGGTAAGAAAAAAATACAGTATTTGAATGGTTTTGAAATTAAACAGAACAATGCAGCTATCATAAAAGGAGGCCTGACATGATGCTACATGACAATCCATTAGCAAGTATCATATAAATCCGGCCTTCATTTAATAATGTAAAAAATACATAAATAAATAACAAGATTTCACCTTTTTTCCTGAAAAAGGAAGTCTAAATTCTTCGTTATACTGAAGCTGCTTAGTTGATACTTTCTGCTGAAGGATTTAATCTCTCCTTTATTTTTATGTGGGGAAAGGAAGCATGCAGGAGAGGGAAAACACCCCCAACTGCTTTTTCCAAAAGAGGTAAAAAAGCATCTTTCATCTAAGTGAAAATAGCCCCTTTTTATGCTGCCACTCATGTCCCAATTATGGATACTTAATAAAGGCAGTAGAGTCTCTAAGCACCGCAAAGCTTCAGATTTGGGTTGGGATGTCTAATTGCTCCTGCAGGAGCAGGAAGGACTTTTAGGTGGTTTATTATTTGCATTATGTGTAGATTGTAAATACTTTGAACTAGAGCATTCTTCCATTTATTTCAAAGACAGATAAGTAGGATGCCTCAGGGAAAGCTTTTCCATATTTCCTGATCAATATTCACTACTCAGACACCAGCTCACCACTTTCTCATTTCAGAGAGGTGCAATGATTCAATTTTATTTTTCAAAGGTTCCTCCCCGCCCCTACCTTGTCTTTTCCTCTGAGCTGAGGAGCTTTTGTGGGTGATGGATGGATGTGAGAGGTTTCTGCGTAACATGGATGAAGACAGCCTATATAAAGACTGTCCTATACCTCAGTCGGGACATAAATACTGAGAGCCAGCACTTCAGGTGAACAGCTACCAAGTATCCCAGCTTACTGAAAAAAAAAAGTATCTACACACATTTATAAAGATAATGTTTCTCTGGTGGGAAGAGAGGGCAAAGGACGCTGAAGAACAAGCCCAGCGCCTTGGTGGTGTCAAAGGAGAACTCTTGGGGAAGTAAATTTGGAAAGCTTTATTTTACTTTCCTGTCTCCTAGTCCTAAAGTCTGAAGACCAAACACTAATTAATATCAGTGGAAAGCAGACTTCAGGGACAGCACTGTCACAAATATTAGGCTTGAGACTTCAGTGGGATCGTAAGCTGGCTACTGAATAAGTGCTAAGTTAGCTCTCTATGCTAGAGAAATCCTTGGACACTGCTTTTAAACAACTGACTGCGCTGAATAGGACCAACTGATGTGGTTTATGCTCTTGAGGCGGGCAACAGGTGCTACACCATCCTCTATGTTAGCACTTTTGCTGGGATATAAAGAAAGATTTATATGGTATTAATTATATCTATCTCCTTCCCAATAACAGTAACAAAAAATCAGAAATAGTATTTTGACTCATTGTCTGGCACAAATGGTTATTTACATCTGATATATGTAGGCATGCAACTCTTCTTCTCCAGTAAGACTAGTAAGACTTCTCCAGAGCTGCAGGAAGTAAAGGAGGAATTGGAAGATGCTAAGACAAACTAAATTCTGATTTAAAAATTCTTAATTCTTAATCTTCGAACGTTTCTTTTTTCCCCACCAAGAACCTGCATCACTGAGAAGAAATGACAAGCAGTACCATCACTTGGAAGGAGGTGAGAGTGGCATCATTTCTGTTTGTAAATCTAGTCTGCTCTCCCTCAGTCCAATATATGCACAGTATCTAAGCCAGAGGACAATCATATCTTTTCTACACAAGCAAAACCCGCTCTCTCTAGAGAGATAAGTGATTGTGAACATGTTCCTTTTCTAAGGCTTCGAAGGAAAAACACAAACCACCTAGGAGCAAAAGACAAATTCCTCCTCAAGACATCAGCAGGACTCTCATACACTGCACATCAAAACTAGTCTAACAGATGGAAGTCTCTGTAAGAAAGAGGAAAAAAAGAAATAATACGCTTGTAATAGGACACAATTTAATGGACCTCACTGGTCTCCTGTTACGACTATTGCTTCTTTTACAACTGCAACTGTGGAAGAGCAGCGTTAAACACTTAGGTGGTCTTCCAGTACTCTTGGCTGAGGTAACTGGCAATAAAGAGGACACCTTGAAGTTTCAATTTCCAAGAAATTCCACTGTGTATTTGGATTACTATCAAATTAGAAACTAGGACACTCGTGCAGTTCTCAGTGAGGTTTAAAACAAAACCCAAACCCCTATTATTATAGTTTCTGCAGAAGCCTCAAATATCTGCTGGAAATCTGACTTATAACTTCCTTCTTTCCATAAAATATCCCCTGTAGTAACTTATTTTCTTGAGAACTTTAGAAATTTAGAGGTAAGGTTATGCATCTCAATCTCTCTCCCAGAATCAACCATTACAAAGAGAATTAAACAGTTTAATGTTCATCCGAAAAGTTAAATCATCAGGCACAGCAGAAAGCATCCTATGGGAGCCATGACAACACATCAATTGTAAAGCAATCAGGAAAGTCATCCAGTATAAAAGTCACATCAGGAATCACCAACACAACCAAGCTGTCTGTACTTTACCTTTTCCAGATAGAGTATCAAACTACCTTCAGAAAGGCTGATACCCTAAGGGGACTGAGTTACAGCCCAACCACCAAATTCTAATGGTTGACATTTTATTTATGGATGATCAAGCTTCTCGGAAGGACAGCTATGAAATATTTAACCTACAGGACTGAGATAAGGGTCACCTCAATTTTCACAAAGACAGAGTTTGTTGTCCTGAGAGTTCAACCTGGCAACTGAGTCACATAAATTGTGCAGGGCTCCTTGTTTCTCCTGGCCAGCAGGACTAAAGCTGTTCAGGCTCTGGAATGCTTTCCTGCTCCAAAATATTAGTATGATTCAGGTGACACGCTCTGATGGTATTAAGAATGCAGAATAAGGAATTTAATTCAATTAGGGGGAAAAATGCCTGCTGTGATTTTTTTTTTGGCAAAATGAGCAACTTCAGTAGAGGATTTGAGAACAAATTTTGCAAATGAGTGCAAACTTTAGTCCTAATGTCAGAAAAAGATTCTTTGCCAAGAAGTAACAGCTGAACTGCTGCATTAAAATGTAACATCATCTTGGTTTGAGAAGAGTAAAGATGGCATTTTTAGATACAGGTAGATATTGGCAACTACTGCTATTACACACAGGTTGAGACCAAAGAGTACTAAAATTATACTTCTTTAAGTAGAAGTTGAAACTGCTCATTTCAAGATGGAAAAATCTTTTCCTTTTAAAAAAAGACTTCCCCTAGAATTGAGGCTCTTAAATGAACTTAAAAAAATAACCTTGAGTTAACAATATAAAGCAAGGAGAAATGAAAAGGGGAAAAAATACTTGTTTTTTCTAGACTTAAAACATTGCTGAGATACCACAGAGAAGAGGGATAGGAAAAAGCCTAGAAGAAACGTGTAGAAACCTAAAAATGTGTCCATAAAAGAATACATTAAGAGGTGTATATAAAGTTTCAAACAGAAAGCAAAAGAGAAGAAAACCCGAAAACGTGCTGGAAAACAAGGACACATAAATGGAGACATCTGGCTCTAAGAGTAGCTAAGTGAAACTAGGAGGCAGCATCCATGTAATACTGGAATATCTAGACATCCTATTATACTGTCCTTTTAAATGATAAAATAGGTTAATTTCTTTGCTGAAAATCCAGTCACCCTGAAGTTACAAACAATCATTTTTATTAAGTCACTGAGGGCTGTATTTTACCCTGAATTCTTCTGAGTAAATACATTTTGCCAACTTCTGCTGTATAGTATTGCCAGTAGTGAGAGTCAGAGGAGAGGGAAAAAAAAAAGTGGGCAACCTTGAACATATAATTTGAAGGAAAACTTTTCAGTCTTCATTCTCCCACACACTTGAGGTGACGGAAACAAGCTGCTCGGGACCTGCAGAAGGCATCTTGCAAGCGTACGTAACAGTGGATAATAGGAGTTTATGAGAAGCAAAGCCTCAAAAACTCAATTTCAGAATTGCTCATTGTGACTCACATGTGGGTTTCTGCCAGACCGCACTGCATATGTGGCAAACAGACATTTATTATATCAGGAAAAAGACAGCAACAATATTACCTAACACATATAAGCAGCTCCAGCTTAACCTGATCTCCCTCATCTGCATGCAGTTTACTGTCTTGTTCCACACTGATTAATTTCAGCTAGTTAAGTCTAGGCTAATGCTAACTTGCAATTAAAAGTAGATAAAGTCATGCCTAAGCAGTCCAAATTTAGTTAACATGTTACTTATTATCATCCCTCTTGAGTAATGATCTGTTGGTTCTGTGACCACCCCTTTACCCACTGCATTTGTTCTTTCCCCTTGTTTGCCTTCTTTCTTCAGTTTTCTTTTGTGCTGCTTCTTTGGTACAGACCCCTGATTAATTCCCCCTCTGATCAATCTGGGATTCATAAGCCACTAAGTACACTCTTTTGGAAACATCATCTCCAAGCGATGATGAAGCACTTCAGGGGATGATGATTACAGCAGCACATCGTTTTTTCCTGTAGTACGTGACAGTGAGTGCTTTCACACCACACGAACAGGGTGACTAATACTGACTGAAGGAACATGGGGAACGATTTCTTTCTTTGTGCCTTCATCCAGAGTCCCACACTTTAAACTGGCATTGCCCCTTTTTAATGTAAAGATCTACAGCAGTTCCCCCAGAGCTGAACAGACAGTTCTGAATGGAATCTGGTTCTGTCCATCTTTTATCAGACTAGTGAATTTTTTGGGAGACAGGCTGTTGAGCATTATGCATTTCCAAGGAGAACCTGACCCTAAAGGGGTATGTCCCAGGCACGACAGCTCCCACTTGCCAAAGCAAGGGATTACACGTGTGATGAGCAAAGAATGTAGAAAAAAATACTCCTTGATGTTTTTTTACACAGTACCGGAACCAGATTTTTGCATACCTAACAACAGTACTGTTTTTACCTCATCATAAATGACCCATCAACACCAACTGCCTAGGATCTGCTGAGAATATGATCTTTCCTTCCAGCTGGTTTTCTAGGGAAACCAACTTGACCCAATGGTCCTGCCTGTCAGACCTCCCACCTCACTACTTTTGAATCTGATAGCCAGTTTCAACCACATTTGAAATAACAGTAGAAATCTCTAAAGATAATTCAGTTCCTTTAGGGTTTATTAAAAAAGGGGTCAGGTAGGGAAGAAGTAGCCAAGTTGGTACTCTCATGAGAAAAAGGCTGAATGCAGTCTGTGGGGGAAGGACTGGATGTGGCAGATAGCTGGAATTATAGCAATGGGTGGGAATTAGTAGGAATCCAGACTTCATTAGTCCCACTGCTCATGAAATGACTTGTTTACCTACACATCACAAGTGTTTTTTGAAAATATGTATTTTCTGACATTCCTCTACTATTACTTTTTTCTTGATTTATACCCCATCTATCTAAGCCATTTTCCATCACTTCAGGAACTGAATCTATCATCTGTTGCCAAAACAAGTAAATCAGAGCTGTTTTTCAGTGGACTGTGTTTTGCAAATACTTTCTTTTAATTGACTTGCAACTGTCAAAGGCACAGAAATGATAGTGAGGATAAAAGCAACAATTTTCTAGCACAGTCTAGATTTGTATGAGCGTTTAGTTGTAATTTCTTTACATCTTTACTTTAAACCTGCTCCTACCATGAACTGCTTAATGATTTTGTGCTTTTCTTAAGAGCTCTGCATGAAAACATTTGAATACATTTTCTACATTTCCCTTGAAGAGACAAGGACATTTCTTAGTGAATGGGAAAAAGAGTGCCCTATGTAATTATGACATGAGAGAAGGGAGAGAAAGGAGAGGGAGAGAGGGGAGAGGGAGAGAAAGAGGGAGGCAGAAAGAGTGCTGTTTCACTAGGAAAAGTTTTATCAGAAATAACTAATGAGATAAGTATTACTTGTTGAAATGCAACTCTGCTTTAAGAGTTGAGGGAGACTATATTATGATTAGTTATCTGAGATGGAGGAATTTAATACATCTATGTTAGAGAAAAAACATTCCAGCCACAGCTTTTTCCATTTAAAGCAAGGTTTTGATGTTAAGTCTTACTTTCGGTATTACAAGTTGTGAAGTAGATTAGCACACACGCTCATTGGCTTGTAAGCCTGTCCTTAGTGTTACAGAGAGTTCTTTTAGTTTATAAAAATCTGAGTGTCATGCTATTTATTAGGACTAAATAGATAAATTGAACTGTATGAGTCTTTCAGACATAGTGGAAAAACACCTTTCATTTTCAGTTTCCGAGGTGCACTTCTAAAAAGAGGGCACTCAAAAAAGTCAGATGTACTATAATGTGTCCATTTTGATGGGCCAGCGCCTGATTGCTGAAGACATTCTGTAAATTAAATGATGCAAACAAATATAAAACCAGAACCTGGTGTACATAGATGAAATTTTAAAAATCATCACATAGAATAAATAAATTGGTCTGAAAATAATCACATATCGCAAATTTTTAGCACTTACTCAGAATTATTTATTTTTCAACAGTAGTTTGCACTCTTTTCATTATGGTTGCTTAATACTAGCCTGTGATAAAATGCTGTTTATTTGTAGCACACTTTACCTGTGTCTCTGGAATGATAGGACTATCTTCAGGAGAAATTCTGAAGAAGGTGGATAAAGGTGATGACACGATAACGGGGTTTGGCCTTACAAATCCGCTCAGATCACAACTAGGAATGTCATTCTCTTCCTTCTTCATGACCAGGGTATCCATGACATAAAAGACATTCCAGGGAATCCATACTGTGTGATACTGTGTCAGGAACGGTGATCGCTCAAACACCAGTGTCAGAGAGGCACCACCATTTGCTACCAAGTCAAACCTAGAAAAAAAACCCAACAGGGCTAGCTAGTCAGCAAATTCCCAAAGCCATCCACAGCCTTCATTTTATGGATTGATTCTTCATTCCATTGTACTGCTCTGAAGGCAGAATGGCTCTACTGGGAACAATGGAGAAATCAATTAAATTATATTACATAATACTTCACGAAGAGAATAGAGAGTTTGGGATTCTGCGTTTAAATTAAGCAAGCCCTTCTACTTCTACAAGTATATAATCAGCACATTTTACATTTGAAGAATGTACAAAGTACAACTTTGGTCAATCACTTTTTCCATGTCTTTTGTTTCCATTATTTTATTAGCTTATTTTTACAAGCAGCTCTTCAGTAACGCCTTTGCTGTCTTTATGACTTAGAAGTGCTTCCAAGGGAACTTACATTCCATCTTGGCGAGTGATTGTATATCCATAGTCTGGATAGTGTAGAAAGGAGACGTTGACTCCAATGAGTGGCGTTCCATCAGCAGTTAATACTTGGCCCCTTATAACAGATGCAAGACTGTGAAAAAGATGCAGGATCAAATTACAAACTTGCTTTTTTAATTCTCTTTTTAATGAATAAAAGCTAGTAGAGTGAAAACACACACATGCATCTCTACATGGTATCAACTACCATTAAAAAAATTTTTTTGAGACTCTAACCCTTTTACAAGTTCACATAATTTACACTGTATAAACAAATGCCTCGAAATCTACAGATAATAATTTTGTTCCAATATTGTTGATTTTACTTTGGTTCATTTTGCCTGTATTGAGTTACTAAGACCAGAAATTCACTGAAGAATTTTAAGAACTTATAAACTCTTGATGTTCCCACTGTAAGTCATACCTCTGGCAGACCCTTAAAGAACAACGTACTTTTCAATTAGTATCAAAGCAATCTGTAAAACTGCAGGGACTATGAAGTACAAAATTTAAAAGAGCAATAAGGAACATTTGTGCAACAACTTTTAATCAACTGCTGTGCCCAAACACATTAATGCTGTTAAATTACTGCAAACGCAGTTGTTCTAGTGTAAATCATGTTCCTTCACTCAGTGAGATCCCAGACACCTGCTTCCTGTTACTGGTTTATTTTCAGGTCATTACTGCTTCATAGAGCACCAGTCAAATAGTTTATGCAATTATACTGTCGTGCACTTAACAGTTCTATTACATTAATTCATAATTTATATTATTTAGTGAGCTCAGTTTAAAAAGTGCAGCTTTGCTTTTCCTTCTGAAGTGTTTTCATTGCTTTGATGTATTTCCAACTGTGCTAGCCCAAATCAACTGGTTAAATAAAGATTTATTTAATCATTAATGAAGTGCCCTGTTAGAATACAGGTACTAAACATGGCAAGTACCTTCTGTAACCTACTGGCACTGGCAATTTGAATTTTGCAGGAAATGAGACAAAATAAGCAATTTGATACATTAAGAGAAAAGGTCTCTACTGAAAGTCCGTGCCATGAAATTTGCAGTCACAGTGGATCTTCTCCTAAACGTGAATCTCTCATGCTCTTCAATTTCTTTCATATTCATGAGTAAACGATGAGTCATGCTCACCTCTTATTAAAAGGACTTTCTCCAGGTATGACATGAGTGCTGTCTGCTCCAATGAGAAAACTGATCCGGTCATAAAATGCTTTGGCAGCTTGCTGAGATGGCGACTGTTGGCTTTGGCTGATAATATCTTGGGGATCAGGTAGTCCACGACAGTAAGGCTGGTTTTGGCAAGAACTCTGCAAACAGCAGTCAGGATCCATACAGTCAACTAGCCCATCTGTTGGCAGAAAGTCACAAAAATGAAGAAACTCTTCCTCCTGTCCCCTTGCATGTGAATGAGCCAGCCAGCAGAGAGATTAAAAAAATTATGTAGTATGAAAGAATACTAATAATTAAGATTTTAATGAATTCACCTTCAATTGAGGAAAGAGAGTTTGTTTCCACCGACTTCTTAAACTCCCATGGAAATCCATGCAAGCTGAATACACTCAGTATCGTGCATAAATTAAACCTATTTATTCGATACTTTTCTAAAAACACGTTGAACAAACCAGAAAATGAAGGCACTCAGGCTCTGCATACACTGTTAACTTATAAATATTAAACATTTTAGGTGGGTCTAAGTAGCTTTTATCTGAGGTTATTTGGCTTGCTAGAGAAAAGAAACAAGTAACTCCCACTCTGCTGTTTTCCTGAAGTTTTTTAGCATACCTATGCTGCAAGTAGCTTTAAATATTTCACAACATTTATCAAGGTGGATTCCTTTATACCCTGGCAGAAAGATTTTGTTGCTAGTGGCAAAGGCAATATCCACAACTATTTTGCATGAAAATGTATGAGAGAACAAAATCTGTGTTTAACATTTAGATTTTATTCTGAATAAACTGATGAGGAATGCTGGCCAGTATAAACAAGATTTAAACACATGGGTGCTTTTATGCTTATGTGCTGAAATATTCACATATAATGAGCATTAGAACTGTCACATCACTGGAAATCTAATTTGGTGAAAGATTAAAATCAAGATCAAATTGATAACTACTAATTTGCTGTAAGTAAAGTCATAAGGAAAATGAGCCTGGAAATGTCAGCTACAGAAAATTTCTAGATGAATGTAATATGGTATCACATAGCTGATAATTGTTTCCCCAAAAGAACAGCAAGACTGAAATAGCTCAAACATTTTATTATTCCATTTAGACTAGAGAGGGAGCTTGCTTGCTGCACTAAACTGAAAAATATACCAATGCAGCACTTGGAGGAAGCCCATGACTGCTTCTCTCGCAAAATAATCTGCTTTAGAGTTAAAACTTCTTTCTGAAGGGAAAAATATAATCCATTTTTGTTCAATCATATGTTGAAAGAGTGTAAGTAAACAGAGATCTTCTAAAGGTATTCCTCTAAGGATTGCTGTGCTATGTGGATCAGTTAGAGGACTGGCAAAATAGTAAAGGACTGGGATTTCTATTCTTTTGTACATCTAAAAGTCTTATTTAACTCAGCTGACATTGAAGTCAGTTCAGGGAAAATAAAAGGGATGAAAAAGTCATTGTTAAGTATATCAAAGTTTAAACTTTTTTAAGAAAAAAGAAAGAACACTGATTTTTTCCTGGGATAAGGATACGCCAGAGGGTCGTGTTGCCATTCAGATAGACCTCAACAGACTGGAGAAATGAGCTGACAGGAACCTCATGCAGTTCAACAGAGAGAAGTGCAAAGTCCTGCACCTGGGGAGGAACAACCCCATGCACCAGTACATGCTGGGGGACAACTGGCTGCAAGGCAGCTTTGTGGAGAAGACCTTGGGAGTCCTGGTGGACACCAAATTGAACATGAGCCAGCAACATGCCCTTGCGGCAAAGAAGGTGCCAATGACATCCTGGGTTGCATTAGGAGTTTTGCCAGCAGATCAAGGGAGGTGATCCTTCCCCTCTACTCAGCACTGGTGAGGCTACACCTGGAGTGCTGTGTGCAGGCTGGGCTTTCCAGTACAAGAGAGATGTGGGCATACTAGAGAAAGCTCGGTGAAGGGCCATGAAGATGGTTAAGGCCTTGACACATCTCTCCTATACGGAAAGACTGAGAGAGCTGAGACTGTCTAGCCTGGAGAAAAGAAGGCTCGGGGGGGGGAATCTCATCAATGTGTACCGATACCTAATGGGAGGGTGTAAGAAAGACCACCTTTCAGTGGCTCCCAGCGAAAGGACAAGAGACAATGGGCACAGAGTGAAACACAGGAAATTCTGTCTAAACATCAGAAAAACTTTTTTTACTGTGAAAGTGGTTGGATACTGCAACAGGTTGCCCAGGGAAGTTGAGGAGTCTCCGTCCTTGGAGATATTAAAAACCCAGCTGGACACAGCCCTGAGCAACCTGCTCTACTTGATCCTGCTCTGAGCAGTGGGTGGGATTAGATGATTTCTGGAGGCTTTTCCTCAAACAGTCTGTGACTCTTGTGATTTTCTAGTCTCATTCTTGAACAACATGAAATCCTTTCCTAGCTGAAGTACTGACCTCCCTTCCTGGTTTTAATTCCAGAGGTCTGGATCAGTGTCAAAGCTGGGGGTACTGATGGTTAAAAGCATAGTTTTGGGTTTTTATATTTTTGTATGGTCTCCCAGGCAATATCTGGTGCAGTTGCCAAAGAAATGCTCAAATTTTGTCATTCATCTTTGTTAGTTTATAAAAAGCAAATGTACATCTGGAGTATAGTCTGCAGGTCATAAAACTGCATGAGATCGACACCTTCTGAACTAATCAGCTGGAAATGCATTTTTACAAGCCTCTCTGCTAACATCAATCAGAGAAAGAATCTCATTTTCACCAGCCAAGATACAGGGATACACTGTTTGCTATTTTTCTGTGGAGTTTATCAGCAACTTGCGCAGGTGAGTGACGGATGGTTATGAATCTGACTCCTTATAACTTGAGAAAACATTTTTCATTCTTTCTCTGTACTTACGTGGCTAGAGCTATCTAGTACCACTAAGTTGAGTACTCTATTGTACTGTGTGAAGCAGAGTAAAATTTCCTTTCTGAAATAGCTCTGCAAAATTATTGATGAATTTTGTGTAGCCTGAAAAATGTGACTTAGCTCAACGCTGGCTTATCAGTTATATCACTCAAATATGATAATGAAATTATAAAGAAAATAGAAACTCCTACAGCCAGCTGGACAATCATTATCAGTCTCAGATGGCTATTCTGTATTTCTTTGTTCTAGATGTAAGTGGTTCTTCCATACACAGAAGACATAATGACTACATTATTGTTTCCTTCCTCAAAAGCTAAAGTCTAGCTGTAAAAATCTTGACTAATGTTACTTTTCCCTTTGTTGCAAAATGCAAAGAATTGCAATGGAGCATGGTCTGTTGATAAGATTGCTTATTTGGAGAGACTAATAAAACCACCAAAACATTAAATGAGAGGAGTCAAGACGAGGATTCCCACACTTATGGATGACTGAAAAATAAGATGTACTAGTGGGCGTGTTTGCTTTTGAATGGAATTTAAAGGGTAGATATAAAACTGCTGGAAGGAATTAAAAAAGGGGGACAGAATAAGACCCGGGCACAAGTTCTGCCAGTGTCAAGGGGAGATCGTGGCCAAGGACCTACATAA
Organism: Aptenodytes forsteri; assembly: GCF_000699145.1. NCBI lineage: Eukaryota > Metazoa > Chordata > Aves > Sphenisciformes > Spheniscidae > Aptenodytes > Aptenodytes forsteri. The sequence goes on along the minus strand of NW_008795127.1, from coordinate 988,438 downwards.
ATCACATTCTTGGTAAATAAGTTGATTATATATTGAGGCAACAAAAAATCTCCATGAAGTGAAATTCAGTGCCTACATAGGAAGAAAACAGTTTCGGAGCTACAATGCTGGCCGTCCCACCAGGATGGTTTTGGTGACTGTGGCACACTAAGGCAAGAGGCTGGAAAGGACAGAAAACTATTAATAAACCTCAGTTTTCCTCACATAGCTCAATTTTACAACAGGCTATAATGAATGGACTCCAATATAGACACCAAAAATGACTGCCTGTAGGAGCAGCTGGTTGGAAAAGCCACAAAAGCAGAAATAGCCCTTGATTTATTCCTGAGCAGTGCACAAGGACCTTGTTCAATGTTACTACTGCAGTATCTCTATAAGTATACCTATAACGTACTCAAATTCAACATTCCTGTTGGAGTGAAGAAGTCTAAAATATAAAGTGTCGGGCTCTAAATGAGCTGTCACTCCAGAAAGAAATCTTGGAGTCACCGTGGATAAATGCTATGGATGTATCAACCCAGGACTCCCCAGCAACCATACATGCAAACAAAAAGCTGAAGAATAATGGGAGGTGTTGGAGCACAAACCAGAGAACATGAGCATGCCACTGTATCAGTCCTAATTCAAGTACAAACTTCCTGAAATTTCCTGAGCTTCGGTTATCTTTGTACTTAGTAACCCTTCTGACATTCAAAACATTCTGTGGTAGTAATTTCCTACTTGAATTAGCAGCCTGCTAGTATACCAAAGAAAATATAAATTCACATTTGTCCAATTATATTCTTTTGCTAAGCATTTGCTATTAGCCACTGTCAGAGAAAAGGCCCTGGTTTAGGTAATCTTTAGGCTGAATTTGTACTACCCTGTGACAATGCTTATCAGGAGCAGGCTATCCTAGCCTATGCAAGTAATTACAAAAATACAGTAGTGGTAAGTACACTTTGCTTTATTACAGTATTTATTTTCATTTTCGTAATAAAAGAATATTAATAATCCCTTAAATCCTGCTGGTGGAAACCTGTAACTACTCTTAATAATTGGATAGGAGCTAATAAAAAGCAAACTTAACAAAGGAATCTGTTCAATAAAGACCTACCTAAACTAAAGAGTAAACAGCTTATTCTTCCTACAGTGATGACAAAACATGGCCCACTTTGTTAAATTATAATAGTGACACATTTTTCCCAACTAAAGAAGTGAGGCTTATTCCACCCACGGATGACTCTGACTTCCCCTCTCCCCACAAAGTCATTAGGAGTTTAATTCAGCCTAAGGTCTCTTGTTGCACACACATTCCTTGTGGGTTGCTAAAATGTAAAGAAAATCCTGTATTTTATTATCCAAATCAAACACATGGAAAAATAAAGAGTGATCCTTAGAGAGAAAGGAAATGATCTGCAAGACTCTCAAAAAACTGTATTAAAAGGAAGATGAGTAAAAATCATCCCATCATACGTCAATAGTATCTAGAAGGGAAAATGATCAAGTGTGCCTTGATGTCATTAGCATTTCCTATGGAGAATATTCCCATTGAGGTCCTTGGGATGCTCACGTTCACAGAATTTGAACAATCAGTCCCAGAAAGAGCTAAGAATCAAAGGAGCAGCAAATACTGTTATTAATGAATTATATTAATATATGAAATATATTTTATCCAGTGGAGGATGAAACATAACATTAACCACAGCATATCAATTAGTTAACAACCAAGATAACTTTAATTATATAACCACTGAGCATAGTGCGATGTAAATCACACTACCTGCAGTCATCGGTATAAATTCAGCGTAAGTGCTCAGATAACCTAATCTCCCACAATAAACAAATACAGCAGAGGCATCCTTGCGCCATTCCCTGTAGCTGTCTGGAATTTGAATGGCTTGCTCAAGAGATTAGTGGGCTGATTGCAGGTACTCTTGGAAAGGGAAGAAACACCGATTCTCTTTCCAGGTGGGTTTCTGGCAAAGATGACTTTCTTCTCCCAGTTTTGTTTGGTATGCTTCCAGCTTTTAATTTAATTTAATTGTTATATTTTAACCCTTTTCCTCAGCCACTAGTCAAAGACTGAAGTGAAAATGCTCTGTACTGAAGCATATAAATTAAAATAAGGTCCACTGAAAGAGAAATGCCAATGACAAACAGCATTATATAGGTCAATCATGGCAAAACAACTGTTTGGCCAATCCCTTCCTCATACAGAGCTGCATAATGTCTGTAAAGGAAATAATGAAAAAAACTGAGAGGAAAAAAGCAACAAAATACCAGCATTAGACTTTTTTTTTCAATATTGTTCTTTCTTCTTGAACTTTAAGTCATCCTGTTAGATCCTTCTGCTCCAATTCCTCGTTCCTTTTCCCCTTTTCCTCACAAACAGCTATTACTGTTTTCAGTCTGAAGGAGCGTCTTCTTTTCCCTTGTTCTGTTTACGTGCATTCCTGTTCACCTTGCTCCTCTTCCTCTGTCCTGGTTCCCACTGCTCCATTATCTGCTCTTGACTCTCCTTCTGATATGTCACGTCCCTTATCTTTAATGTTTACTGAATCTGTTTTAGTCTATCACTGGACTTTCAACTTTTTTTTCCTACATAATCTATTTTTTTCCCTCCAAGTTGTTTATGCTCTAACCTAGTTTCTCCTCCTCCGTGCTTTGTCTCCTTTCATGCTTGCGGGTTTCTCTTTCTTCCTTATGTTCATAATCCCCCGGCCCACCTGAACTTAATTCCCCAAACAGCACATCTCTGCATGGATATGCTATGGCTAATCGTTCCTCTTGCACCCTTCCTACGTGCAGAAATTCAGCTTCACACTAGCTCAGATTGTGTATACCAGATTGCAACAGACTCTTTAGGCCCCTAAATGTGCAAAACTGACTCAAAATATACAATATGTAACGGAGAAGGATGACAAATCAAATGACGTGTAAAGCAATAAACAGCAGCACTGTTTTAACTGTGTTATTTATTTTCTTTGGGAAGTAAATGCTGCTGTTACTTATAGTTTGTGAAGTCTCAGATCCCAACTATAGTCGGGATATAAGAGCAAACAGCCAACCAGCAATGGCAAAAGCATACGGAGTCTAAAGCTGAAAAACAAAGTAACGGATGACTTTATCCAGGGGCCCTAATGGAGTTTCTTATCTCTGCTTTGAATCTGAAGGTGTTAAACAAAAAAAGAGTTGATGACAGAAGGGGAAGAAAGACAGACAGTAAAAGCATTATGCTGATCTAATATTTGACTGCATTCACATTTAATCTTGTTTTTGTGTGGTTTTTTGTGTGATTCTGGAGTCATGCCAAAGTCCCAGCCCCTCTACCTTCCCTACCCTACAACAATGATTGCAGATTGATTCCTTAAGTCAACAGTCCTGCCTGCATCTCGCTGCAGATTGTTACCTGTCACCTGAATGACAGACTGCAGAAAAGCAAGCCAAAAACCAAAGACTTCTGGGAGCATCCCGTTTCATCTGAGCGTTCACAGGTTATGGAGGGTAGACTGGGCAACCAATTGTTTCCAGCAACAGTATCATAGGTCAAAATGTAAACTCCCCGTTTGACCTTTTCTCTTGGTATAATTTCCTTGTGAGATCACTGAAAATTTGAACTGCTTTCTTTTTTTTTCCCGCCACTACAGTTCACTGAGTTGAGACTATGTTTTATTCCCATATAAAAGAACATTGCAGGGAAACTAAGGTGATACCCATCATTTTCTAAGTACATATCTCACCTGTCATAAGCATCTTGTAAGGCTTTGCTGATAGGCCATATAAAAGCACTGAATACTGCAGTGTATTCTTACAGGCTGTGCTGGTTTTGGCTGGGGGAGAGGTAAGTAGCTGGTATGGGGCTATGTTTTGGATTTGTGCTGAAAACAGTGTTGATAACCCAGGGATGTTTTAGTTACTGCTGAGCAGTGCTTACACAGAGTCAAGGCCTCTTCTGCTTCTCACACCACCCCACCAGCGAGCAGGCTGGGGGTGCACGAGAAGCTGGGAGGGGACACAGCTGGGACAGCTGACCCCAACTGACCAAAGGGATATTCCATGCCATGTGACGTCATGCTCAGCATGTAAAGCTGGGGGAAGAAGAAGGAAGGGGGGGATGTTTGGAGTGATGGCGTTTGTCTTCCCAAGTAACCGTTACGTGTGATGGAGCCCTGCTTTCCTGGGGATGGCTGAACACCTGCCTGCCGATGGGAAGGAGTGAAGGAATTCCTTGTTTTGCTTTGCTTGCGTGCGCGGCTTTTGCTTTACCTATTAAACTGTCTTTATCTCAACCCATGAGTTTTCTCAGTTTTACCCTTCCGATTCCCTCCCCCATCCCACCGGGCGGGAGTGAGTGAGTGGCTGTGTGGTGCTTAGTTGCCGGCTGGGGTTAAACCATGACACAGGCATAAGAGCTAGTAAAACGGGTGTATGGGTCTCATGGCAGTATTTCATCACCTGACTGTAAAACCTCCATTCCTCAACAGGTTCTCCCCAGTGTTAAAGATCCAGCTGGTATATCTTACCTCCTTCATTGTCCTTACTGTCAGTGCAGAGAGTTTCCATGGCTACGTCACAGCCTGCGCCCCTCCATCCTGGCTGGCAGACGCAGTGCCAGCCATTTTGGTCCAGCGTGCACCTCCCATTGCTATTGCACAAGCCAGGGCAGCCCTCTGTTGAAACAGAGAAAGAAGAAAAATCACAAGTAATTTAAATATTGCAATTATATAAAAAGAAAAAAAATACAAACAAGGGACACTTACTGGGAACAGGCCTTAAGAACAGCACAAATACTGTAATTGCACATGGAGTGGAACAGCAACATTACCTGGGGAACGTAATTCTTAACAAAGTGGCATCTTTGATTGGCCTGACACTTGAGACACCACTTACCTGTACAGGCAGGAAATAAATGCACCAATCCTCTAAATACCTGCAGGCCAGACAAAATTAAGTTTGATTTTTAAATTTCTTTTTTGGCAAAGTAACAAGAGATGAGTGCATAGTGCAAACACAGCTGTGTAAAATGATACATTTTTCTGTGCTCATAGAACAGATCATTATTTGCTCTATGCAGTGTTGGTTACTTACTGGCACAAATGTTTCAGCTCCCTGTTACTATGAACAAATCCCTCCAAATTCTTAAGTAGGAAAATGGGTATGATTTTAGGCACGTAATAAAAGAGAACATTAACTTTATCTGGTCTCAGAGTTGCCGTGTGTTCATGTGAAATTACAGTGCGTTAAATAATTGCACAAAGTATAGGCCAGTTTTAATGACTATACTTTATGCCAAAAATACATTCCTTTTCACAGAATAAGCAAAGCCCAGGAAATAGTGAAGCAGCTTAGCATCTATTCTAACAAACATTAGGATTCAGGCTGCATACGGATGGGACAGGACCAACAGGATTTCCAACTAAATGTAATAGCTGTGCGTATTTGATTACTTAGGACGGACAAAATGAAATACCATAAGGACCACAATAAAACATTGATAGACTGAACAAAAACACGGTAGTGACGTGCTTCAAGACAGATAGCAGAGAGTGATTTTTTGTGACAATCTCCCTAAGGCTTTTGTGCTGTTACCTTTATATCCTATCTTGTCTGCTTTTATGGCCAAGGAGGGAAAATTTGGGAAACAATTAAAATAATTTAATATATCCAAAATCGATAATTGTTTTCAGTCTAACATTGCATTAAAAAAAACAGTATCTGTCACTTTCTAGTGATGAAATCTGGCATGCAGCCAACATGATCTGTATGAGGATGAGAAAACTATAAATATGTAGATTTTGGTGTTCCTTATCTATGACTATGATAAGACACTGACAGAAGCAAGTACAGATATGGCACTAAGTATCTTATGAGAAGGTGGCTACAAATCAGATATTTTTGGACACAACAATTTTCTGCAAACTTCTATCCAAAAAAACTAAGTAACTGGCTAAACACTTCTTCACTTTGTAGAACTACTATCTTTGTGAACTAATCTACTGACCCGTTTTGGTTAAGCTTAGTTAAGCTTAGAAGTGTCTTTCAGAAGTAATAGTCTATTTTTTTCTGCTAAAGACTTTTGAATTTACTGACTCCTTTCAACCATGTTGCTCCAAATTACAAACATTCCCAGAAAAAAGTTATAAAGGGTGCTTAACTCTTGTCAAATTACTATTAGAAGGCAGAGAATCAGGAAAACCTCTTGTGAGGAAGTACGGTGATGCTACAGTTACGGATATTGTGGCACCATGCCAGGCTGAGATTAGTCTTGCTACTCTTATTCTTTCAGACTGTAGCTGCTAATAGTATTTGTTGACGTACTGAGAACTATTTTTTTCTTAATCTTTCTTCTGTTTAATTTATGGAAGACTTAGGTATTTAATTGCAATACTGACACAGTGTTTTAGGAGTCAACTAGGTACACTCAAGACTTATTGTGTGAAAGCCTGGATATTGCCATGAATATTGCCATATTCTAAAGAAAAAAACACAAATAAGGAATAGAGAAAGATACTCAGGGAAAGAGGGGTAGGAATATTTTAAACATTTTTCTAAATCAATTTTTTACCATAACTGAAGATACAAGAATCTTTGCTGTTTCATGTTAGGCTTTTGCATCCTTGAACCTTTTAACTGAAAATGTTGCACAGAGTATACAAGCTTTTTCTAGCTTCATACAAAATACAAGTCATAATTACCTATAGATTTTCTACATTCAGATAAACAAAAGCTTAAAAGCCTGGGGTATTCTATTGATCTGTCTATATAAACACACACATATCTATAATTTATCTGTTCTTTAGAACTAATGACACTTGTTCTGTGACAGGAGTATCACTTTGCTTCGTTTCCTAAATATTTAGTTTTGTAGGTAGAGGTCCAATGACAAAATTAACAAAAATGCACCAAACAGCAAATGAATACTATCTTCAGTTTTTGGTTCAAACAAAATCTAATACATGTATACAGTTTGTATATAAATGTATAATTACTGATAAAATGTTATTATATAACATAAGCAAGATTTCATTTTTAATTTGAGATGAGTTGAAGGTCATATGAGTTAAATCTATAATCATGGAATGTATGTAAGAGAAGATTCTTTTGCCCAGACTAGTACGTTTGTAACTATATATTCATATAAAAAAAGTACATGTAGGTATAGGCATGTCATCAAAGAGCAAATATACAGTACCTTTCACTATCTTATCCAAATAGTGAGCTTGAGAATTAAAAAGAAAAAAAAACAGACAGACATTTCAGAAGTGTCACATAAAACAAGAATTGTTCAGAATTCACATGCAAATCAAGCAGGTGCACCTGACATGAGGGGTCTTACATTACAAAATGAAAATGTATTTCAAGGCTTTTAAAAATGCAAGAAATTCTCTTTTCAGCAAACATCGTCACGATTCAATGAAACTATTTTAGAAAGGAGGCCTGCAGAAGGAAGAGATGCTACCTTTCTGAGACTACGTTTTTCTTCTGACTTCTCTTCACACGCTTTCATTTTCACATATTACAAAAATATAATCAAAGCTAGTTAAAAAATTCAATTTTTAACACAACATAAGAGTAATTACTTAGCTTATGAACTTTAAAACACTGACCATACTGGAAGATCTTTGATTTGCAGGTCACGTATGACTCTGACAGCATAACCAGTGCACTATCTTAATTCCGATTGGATTAACAGGATTTTTAGGAGGAATAGTTTTCTTCTGCTTCAATTCAGCCACAGTTATTCTTCCGAGCACACACACCAATTATGTAAATTAAGTTAGATTGTATAAATGGGGTGGAAGAGGGCGTAGTGGGGTTAGTAGCGTGGTGATCCATTTCACTTGGAAAAATGGGTGAAAATTAAACTTAGGCTTTAGATGTGTAAAAATAAATAACATGGTATATCCAAGAATAGCAAGATTTTTTTTTCATAAGTTATGACACTTAAAATTTCACAAAAAATTTTAGGAGGCAGATGGATGAATGACAGACAGAGCACAAGATGGATTTAAAGCAGCAGGCACTACTTTTAATACATGAAACACAGGAGAGATGAGCTATATGTTCCCTCCTTACTTTCAGGGATCAGACATCAACTGCAGTTGTGTTAAAGGGCTTAACACCATAGAGCAAAACCACGCAGGCCAGGTCCATCGCAGGCTACCAAACCCAGCCACCTGCACATAAGGTGATGGGATATTACAGACTATTGCAGCGGGGACACACCAAGCTGAGTCAACAATGTCGGATTCAATCCCCTGGTTTTGCTGTGGACAAGGTCTCTCAACAGAGCCCTCATGGGCTCTTTTACTTTCAGAATCTGACCTTTTCTAAATCCCTGCTGGATGATGGTCCGTGTCTGGCAAGTAACTCTGTCACTTGCTATTAACCCTCAACTTTGTGTATTGGATGGGTAAGAAAGGCATTTCCAACCATGGCATCTCCTCCAGTTTGGATGAACGGGAAAAAGCTCTTCCCGAGCCCAAGGAGGGAGGTAATCAGATATGTAGTCTCACAGAAGCCACAGTCACTGCTACGACTAAGAGGTGGAAACTTCCTAGTCCCTCTCTCTCAAAGAAAGTGTCAGGTATCCACTGCACAGTTGTTGTTTTGTTTTTTTTTTTTCCTATAATGGTAAGGTTAAAGGGAGACAAAGTAAGAAGGTGAAAACATCCATTACAGAACATTTAGAACAGCAGCAACAAACTAAGTAGCTTTTCACATTAACCACAAACAAAAAGAAAAGTGATACAGCTGCATTTCAGGGTGGATGAAATTCTTCTCTTACTCATCCAATATAATTCCCCTTGCTCCTACACAGCTGCTCTTAGAACACAGTGTAGTATGCGTGGAGGAAAAATCAAGCTTTATTCCATAAAATGGAAGCAATTAAGTCTGTCTGGGGAATGCATCTGTCCACCAGTGAAACATTAAATGCCTCTACAAATGTAGGGATAGGTAACAAAACAGAACATAAAAAACCCCCTCCTAGGCAACTAAAAATAGTCCCTGCAATCCCAGGTCCCCACATGCTATTTCCTTTCAGAAATCCAAAAAGGATAAAGAAAATGCTCTTTAAGATTTTTTTGTATCCAGTAGTCTTTATAAGAAGCCAGTCCCAGACCATAAACCTGTAATGCTTGGAAAACACGTTCTATCTTCCAGCATCCTTTTACTGATGGTCAGCTAACATTAAGGACAACATTAGAAACTATTTTGGTTAACATGCAGCATCCTAGAAGAATCAAAAAGCAGAAAACAAGTGACCAAAAATAGTATAACTTTGCAGTGAAGTTTAACTAGCCATGCTGTCCTCCTTATCTTCACAGCACTGCAACTGAAACAGGAATGAAACCAGCTCTGTGTGAAACTACAAAATACAAGCCTTTTTCCCTCTGCATAGAGAATTCTAGGTGGGATTTGGAGCACTTCAGTAGGATGGAGCATCTCAGCAGGTGCTCCTTGGCAAGATATTTACACATCTGGCACATGTGGGTTATGTTAAGTCCTTAAGAAGTCTAATTATAGACCAGACAATATACCTACAAGGGTTTTATTGCAGGGTTTAAGACTGTGAAATTTAAAATCTTGCTATTATTTCCAGAAGTAGAGGTACTTCATATAGCTCCAAATGGAATGAAGAAAAACAAAAATGAAGATAGAAAATTTGTACATTTTCTAGGATAGTCAAAATCCAAGAAGATGTAAGTGGCATTCAAAATTCATACAATGTAAAATATTAATGGTGTTATCAATGTGTGTGGATATTTATATAAATATGTGCCAGATAAATGTATTTTACAAAGAACTGATAAGTCAGACAAATTCATATTTAACTCAGCATATTTCATAACCAGTCAGAACCCAGATTTTTTTTTTTTTTTTTTAATATAATGTCTCCCGTTAGTCTCCTATCAGAGATATAAGTGAGTGTCTTCCTTAAATTATTCATATGCTACGTCCTCCAGGTATGACAGAATAGCCACAGAATAAAAGTACATATTAAATCCATTTATCCCAATCAGCTCCTGTTAAAATCAGCATGAGTCACATACCCACTGATTTGATGTTCCTTAATTGGTACTTATAACACTGCTTTATTCTGATTATTCTGTCATAAAGGATTGTAACAGTGACATGCTTCTAAATACTGTATAGCAAATTTACATTTCTATTAGTTTACATTATGCTCCTCCAGCAGACATCTTCACCCATCATAATCTTTGTAACCTGTACACTAGACTACAATATGCCATGTATTTTTTGTAGCATATATATAGTCCCATTATAGTGTCAACTCACAACAGCTCCACTGGAGTCATGAGTTACTTTGCCATAAGAGCAGAATTTGACCTCATAGCACCACCAGACATGAAGCAAAAATACAAAAGAATGTGACCAAAGCCACGTCGATCAAGGTCTGCCTAAATTAAAAACTACTTTTAAGGTTTTTTGCTTCCTCCACCTTGAAAGCATGAGCTGAACCCCTGCCTCCTCTTCACTAATACTATCAGCTTTCTCCCTTCCTTACTGTGTTACAGCCTCTCCCTCTAAAAGAAAACAGAGGAGAAATTAGAAAGAGAGAAGAGAGCCAAAGGGGTGAAGGAAAAAAAAAAGATGATGAAGAAATAATTTCAGTACACAGCAACAATGAAGAACGCTGTCCTGCTCCTCTCCTAGCAAGCTCAGTTTTGCTTACTCTCCTCATCTCCCACAGTTCAGTACAGCAATCCCCATTCAGTGGGGAACGATTGCATACATATCTCTGCCGCTAACACAAACTTCATGCTCCCAGACACAGATCTACAGGAAGATGTGAACAACGTATCTTGCATCAGTCATGTTCACGCTTCTGCGTAACTTTGCACCAAGTGTCATATAAGGAGATTACAGGTCAAAATGCCATCTTAATTTCTTGGTAGAAAAACTGACTGCAAGCAAACTATGGTATGTTGATATGATACTGTTTACCTTAAGCTTTCTATACATTTGTCTATTTCTTTGTAGTTATAAAGTTTTAATATCTTCACTTAATGTTTTCACTAATTTTTAGTATTTGTTAAAACTTTGTTTATGATCTATAGGACAAACAAACCCCCCGCACATTACAAGAATATCATAAGAGTGGCTGAGTCAAACACCCAAAATTTAGGCAATGCCAGGTTTATGGCTACCTGTGCAATTTTTACACCCTTCTTCCTTCGTCAATGTACAGATCTGACAGTCCTCATTCAGCGCTCATTCTCTCATGAACAACAAATGGCTGATACCCTAGTAGCAGGCACACCATGCTAACCTAAACAAAGAAGTAACTTTTCTTATAGACTTTTCTATCATCTTCCTCCTAAAATCAAAATTATTTAGTGTAGTATCTTCACACTACTGGTGTGAGCAGAGAATATATTCTTATCTCATTTTACAGGTGGGTAACTAAGGCATAGAAAGATTAAAGTAAAAAGTCTCCACCCATTTGGTTGCAAACACATATGATGTGATTTTCCAAAATACTTATAATTATATAGGATTTCATACACAAACCAGCATTTTAGCAATTCACACACAAGCAAGTCAGGTCCCCAGAAAATGAAGAATGGTGAGAGGACACTCTTTTAAAGTTTGCCTTTGTGAATGACTAACAGAAAATACATGACAGAAGCAAGGGTGGAATCCAGTTCTTCAAAATTATTCTTAACCGGGAGATCAACCTGTGCACCAGTCTCTGGCACAAATTAAGTGGAGTTTCTGCATGAGACAGCCCTTCATGGCCTTGCAACGTTCTTGAATCAGGTCCATCAGGTGCAGAGAGAAAAGTAGTTAGATAGCGTTATATTTTTTATTACAATTGTATGCATGTGCTATTATATATATCTTCTGTTATATGATATAATGATAATGACACACAATAGTGTTGTCTTGTCGCTTCCTAAGTTTATGTTCTCAATTTTGCAACTTTACTAATATTCTTTTAACATGTTTTTTGTGTATTTGAAAGTTCTCAAGTCCTATGCACATAAAGGAAACTGCAAAAAAATGAAGAGAAAAAAAGGTTTTCATTCTGTGACATTACATTTTTTTCATGGTAAGCAAGAGGGAAGCTTAGATGAACCACCCACGCTTCTGCCATTTGTGCTAACAAAGTGTTATGAACATTATTTCTTACTCCCTGCACAGCCAAGCAGTAGCAGGGGATGAGGCACACACTCTATCAGTGGTTTCACAGACACTTGCCAAGAGAAGAACAACTCCGAGAGTTTCACTGCAAGCTTTAGGGAGAATGCAGTTTGTGTAAACAGGTTTTTGTGCTTGTTTTGGGGAAACTGGTACAAAAAACAGAGTTGACGGCTCTGGCCTGACCCCTCTAACCTATTAAAGACTCAGTCTGTTGTGGTTTACTTCTCCTGACCTGGCTACCAGATCACCATTAAGTTCCTCTCTTTTCTACCCAGCCAAAGTTTAACTATCCTGACAATTAAAACACCTTTTGAATGTAAAAAACCCAAATATCCCTTGTAATATTTAAACCCAGTATTTCTTATCCTACCCACAGCAGACTTAGAGAATAATGTATTGATTCCTTTAATCAACTTTTATTTTCAAAGTGTGACAAAAAAAAGAATAATGTATTGATTCCTTTAATCAACTTCTTTTACTCTCAAAGTGTGACAAAAAAGCGCCATGCATCCATATGCAATTTCTGGGGAGCTCCATACCTCTACCAGAAAATTTACAGGAGTCCAGAATTCATAAAATTTTAAAGCCACTGTTCTAGCCTGTCTTCAGAGCAGTTCACTCATGACAAATTCATCATCCACTACTGCCTTTTCTGAGTCTCTTCTGCCTGATGAGCTGCTTCCTAACTTGAATTTGTGCAGTTGATTATTCATACTTAGCACAGACCCCAGCATTTGTTGAATTGCACCTTATTTTTCTGCATAGCCTGCGCTATTTGTTAAAGTAATTTTAAATTCTTGTCCTGTCTTCCAAAGTGCTTGGGGGCAGCGGGCTGTAGTATCATTTGCAAATGTAATTCTCTCTGTTCATCACTGAACAGTACTGAAAGCACATGTTCTTCCACTGTAAGCAGCTCATGGTCGTCATCCTTTCTCTGAGTTTATAAGAACCTTGTCTTAGACATACCATATGTTCAGAGCATTGCTGCCAATGGAGGAGGATTACAAACACTCTTTCCTTTTGATACTTTCTTACTCCTAAATTCCCATCTTGCCCTTCTTGTAAAGGAGAACACATGGATGGAATAATAGTTTCAGGCAATTTTCTTTGTTTTTCTTCCTGCATAGGCCAAAACATAATCCTCACCCTGAAATCATATCTTCTTCATAATTTCTGCACTCAATATCAGTTTGGGACTGCTGATATGTTCATGAGCAGTGTTGTTTCCTCTTTAACATCTATTTAGCTGGAAAAGGATTTAGAAGAAAGGGTATATGCCATTAAGGATTTAAAACTGTCTCACATGTACAGGCTGAAAAAGTTCAAATACCTGTCTGAGACCTCTGACAAACTCGCAAAGACCTGCCTCAGACAGATGCGGGTAAAACCTGACACTTACATTAAGAACTGCATGAAAGATAAATTTGGCTTGAAAACGTATTACGGGATGGAACGGGACGGGAACCATTATTGTTTCCGTCTTTCTTCCTGACTGGAAGTACTTTCAGAATGTGTCTGAGCAGCATGCAACTATACAACGTACAAAAGCACGCACTTTCTGGCCACTTCAGCTCAAGTTAGCTTTGCAACATGCTTTAAAATTCTTCACATCTCAGAGGATTCTGCTGTTTTCTGAAAATGTGCCTAACTTGAACTTCACATGTGGTGCTCATTTAAATGCAAATCAACCAATTAGCAATTTAAAAGTATGCTAACAGATAATTTGTATTCGAGATACTTGGTCTTGAAATGTGTTAAGGCCTGACCACTAACTCACTTTTTTTCACAGCTTCAGATATGCACGCACTATCTTAAATTTACCTGGTAATTGAATATTTTTATAGTTACCAAACATGCAAGTATTTTGCATATTCAAGTGTTGGCCTGGCAAATTAATAACATGCTCTTCAGGCACAGGAAAGATCAAAACCATAACTTTACTAAATTTCATGAAATCTTGTTAAACTGTGGTTATCAGTCCTCTGGGTGCCAAGAAAGTAATCTCTTTTCCATGAAGATTTTGCATTGAGGGTACAGGTATAAAGATTGTGGTGAAACCCTGACTCCGATGTAGTCAGGTGTTTTCAAAGTAGAATTTCACTCACAATATTGTGGTGAACTAATTGATATTTGATGTAATTAGTTTTCAATCTTTGGTTAATTTTATCTGAGAATAAACTGTTTGAATGTCAAAGGTCATACCTTCATTCAGATACAATCTTACTCTTAAGATGAAATTTGTGCTGAGGTATAATTCCATGAAAACAAAACTAAGGAAAAATGTAAATTTAGGAATTTTGATAATTACAGAATATATTAATGCAGCAGTAATTATTCTAATTTGAAGGACAAAAATTTCCTTCTGATCAAAATTCTAAAATCTCAAAAGAATCTTAAAATTTAGGAGGAATTCTTGGTATGTATGCATTAAGGTATATTAAATACCTGACACATTAAAACACTATGAAATGTGAATATTCTCAGTAATTTAAACTTTGGAGAAAAGTGAACCATGCTTGGCAACTTAGCATCAGTACTAAAATGATGGTAGTCATCATAATACCAGTTATCCATGCTGCTCTCCCTCTAACCTGCAAATGTGGAGAAGATCAGTCAAGCCCTCAAATTGGTCCATGACTTACTCTGTCAAGCCCATACTTCAAAAATATATAGTGTAATGATATATAGCCATATCAAGTTTTCTATAAGCACTTCCTTTAATTAACAGGAGGAACACATTTGTCTTGACTCGCTCTCTGACCTTATAAAGAGATAAAGTGTCATTTCCCTGTGGTCATATTTGAAATCTGTAATATAAGGTGTCCTAAGCTAAACACGTGTTGAAGAGAGCAGGTGCAGACCATATAACTTAGTGGAGGAGATTACTTCTTAGCATTCCTCAACACTAGCAGTACTTCTGAACTTACGCTGCTCATGGTCACGTAGAAAACCAGCCCACAAATGCCTTTGTGTTTGTCCCTAGTCAGAAAACCATTTCAACCAGCAACCAGGACGGAGTCTGTACTAACGGAAACGCACTTATGGGAGTGTGCTCTAGATGTTATTTATTTTTTTCATAATTCTGGAAATCTAAACCAGATGACTTTCCTATTTTCCTAGCTAAAATAGCTGAAACTAGAAATCTCTTGCTGAAGAAAATTTATTTTTGGTTTGGTTGGTTTTAATGTCATGTTAATGTCATTTCATGCAAAGAAAAAGGTTAAAATAAATACTTTGCTGTCCCTTGTTATTTTTTTTCTCAACTAAATTTTAGGGGAAATTCTTAGAAGATAAACCAATTCTCACTGGAATTGAAAACATATTACAAGCTGTACACTTCTACAGTGGACCACCACTGGATTTGAATTTCAGTTCTGTGTACCAGGTAAAGTAGCCTCATGCAGCACTCAAAAGTAGCATGAATACCATGATGCTAACTTCATCCCTCCTGAGGGATTAATATGAATGCTTAATGACATTAATCCACTTTTAGATCACTTATGTTTAATGACATGCTTTCCATGCATACATATATAAATATTAATTTTGGACTGAAAGATAATCGTTCAACACGATAACAATTAAACAGCTGTAACCTGTCTCGTGTTAAGTAATGGAGCTGCAGGCAAGCTCCATAAACAGATGGTCTTACCCACCCATGCTTAATGTTAAAGACTTTTTAAAAAAGAGGTGTTGACAAATTTGAACAAGAAGGCATAGTTTTAATGCAAATTGGCCAATTTGCAATTTAGATTACTCTAAAACTAATTTGGTCTATAGAAAAAATTAAGCTGCATTGTAAAACTGAGACGTTACACAGCACATGGATATGGCAGATTCCCCACCAACATAATTATTTACTAATTTCATTCAGCTAAGGGAGTTTAGTGGAAAAGCAGCTGGAAAAGTATTCATATTTATGGGCTTCCTATGACAGTTACTTAATTTACTCATGGTACATGCCAGTTGTATCACAAAAAATAATAGACTTTCTGAAATAATATCTGTTCCAATCTCACAAAACAACTACTCAGACAGGAGAGGGTCACTGAACTCATTGCAAGCCAGGACAGAAAGGAAACAAAAACATGTTTTAGCACAACTGTGTTATGAAAACTTAATTACAGAGCAAATTTTCATCCAGGCTATCACCTGGGCACCAGCTGTGCATATGCGGTCTTGTATCACGTTGAGATACAGGTTAAGCTTCACAAAGTAATATATGGATGTTCACCTCAGACCCATGAGTGTCATTCCCAGACCAAATAAACAATTGACAGGTGATTTTCCATAGCTTTGCAGTAAACTGTTGATTTAACCTGTTCTCACGTGGATACAGGAAATGGTAAAATATTTCAGTTCCAGGAGGGAAAAGACAGTAAGCAATTTAGATGCATTAAATTGCTTACTATTTGGAACATATGTTGCCAGTGTTTAGTCCAGTCCTGTAAGATGCTAAACGATAGCAATAAATCTTGAATTTTGTTAATTGTCATTAGATTCATTTCACCACAACACTGAGCATGTAGTTATCTGATGAACATCTTTGATATAAATCTTTGGAAGTGTGTGTTCAGAGCAAAGGCAGTGACTCACAAGTGTGGCCCATTATCAGGTGTGGTACTGAAGTCAGAGCTACCCTGTGCCAGACATGCGCAAATATATCAGCAATGCACATCAGGTTTACTGCATTAGTCAAAACAATCTTGCCCACCTTACTACACACATTGCTTCAAAAAGGGAAAAAAATCTGATTTAGTCTACTCTGGTCTCTTTCACAAACCAATGTATATAAAATATGTATGTATGTTATTTCCCAATTTGTCTTGTGATCTGCAGCCTTAGGGCTTTGTTAAGCTGATGATTAACAAAGGTATGCTAAGAAGCAGATGTCTAAATTTTGTCTGAACGAAAAAGCAAAGATTTGCAATCGTCTATGATCTCGCTTCCCAATGTCCTGAAGAATAAACAAATGGTCTCTGGAAGTTTAGAGCAATTAGAATTTCCTTTGGCCAAATTTCCATTTGACTATCTTGAAGCATACATAAAAATCAGCATAAGTCAAGAAGGAATCTAGGGTTTAAAAGATATTAGAGCAGAATGAAACTAAGGACTACCTTGTTTTAATTAAGGAGATAGGTTTGGTTTTTCCTTCTTTCTACCCTTTAACACATGTCAACTAACAATACAAGCGGTGGGCTAACTGAAAATGAGACTGGACAGACAGTCAGCATTTAGAAATACATAAAAATCATTAGTTGAGGTGCAAAAACATTTTTACCATTTTAAATAGCATTCATGCTTCACAAAAAAGACATAATCTCTTTGATCAAATGAGTTATGGATTTAGATGATTCAGTACACATTCCAGTTAGAGTCTCTGTGATTAATGTACACATATCTACTCCACTTCGTGCATCCAGGTAGAGATCTGGTGGGCTATTCCTTTCCCAAAAAGTGATTAAATGCATTGCCCTTAAAATTTATGACTTCTTTGGAATATTCCTTTCCCAAAGAAGTTGTAAATTTAGGCCACTGCACTTCACGTGACTTCCACCTAATAGCTGCATCAAACAAATATATCTGCATTTCTACAGTGCTTCACACTACTGCAGCTAAATGGTTAATAATTTTAGAAATAAGAACAATGCAATTGTTTATTTTTAGACATATAAAGGGAGAGTGGGAGTCCTTCATATGCACAACACAAGTTACGTAAATACTCTGCTACCAAGTTGAGAGTTGTAAGTAGCATAAAAATGCCTGGGTTACAAATAGAGGGTGACAATCAAAAAAATGGTTTTCATGGAGAAACATTCTGATGTCCCTTGTGTTTTGAAATGTATTGCTCAGAAAGAGCTATCTACTCTAGGGCAGGTGACAGAAAGGCAAATTGACTCTTCATTTACCAAGTTGAGGAAGCAGCAATTTTTTACTCCACTAAGTGGAAATACTCTTGGAAATAAGCAATAAAATGACCTGGTTTCTCCATAATACTGGGCTCCTGAAGAAAACAGCTCTAAGAAAAATAAATATAACAGCAGGCTAGAGCCTGTACCTCATTACTTGTCTTGGAGGCTGTAAGGGCAATATAAACAAATCAAACTATCTTTTACCGCAGCAGCCGCAAAGTAAACACCCATTTAAAGAATAAACAGGTGGGAAGACAGACCTGCTCACCCAGTACTGAGGAAAAACTTGTTTGTGCTTAATATGTTGGAAAAATTGTTCAAGAGCAGTTCATCCGTGTGTAACTACAACCCTTGAAATGCTGCCAAGGTCAGTGAGACCAACAGCAGAGCGATCTGCTGAGTAATTGTTCGTTGGCAAGTTAAAGCGGTCAAGGGAAAGGCTTTATCCTACTTCCAAAGATTTACTTTATTTTGTTGTTCAGAAAGCAGTTCTCTCCCCACCTCTCTACTCTCTTTGTCAGCAGGTTTTCTGGAAGCTCCTCAAAAATGTTAACCCTACCGATTCTCCTTGGGATTCTGCAGATGCACCTTGGTTCCCTCTCCCTCATGTCTGAGCAATCTCATTAGTAAACAACAAAAAAAATCGATTGTGATTTCTGTAAAAAATAATTCACAAATCAATCTTATTACTTCACACCTGACTCTCTTCTACAAAATAAAACCTTGCCTCATCTTCCTGGTGCAATGATGTGGGTATCAGTTAATACAGCTGTTACAGGCCCTCATTTTCTCTGCCCTCAAAGCTCACACCACTGTTTCCCATGACCACCAAGCGCAGCACCACCACCCCACCTCTCACTCAGGGCTGTAAGCTACCTGGAAATGCAGCTTGGGTTTTACTATTTTCTTGATACTCATGCTCCAGCGATGGCTTAGCTGTGCTAACACATTCAGAGTTACAGCCCTTCCAAAACATCCATGAAAGTTAAAATTCTCCAGCCTCTTTTTAGCTTGTGGCAAAAGGAAATCATGCAATATTCACACCCATCCGCTCTACTGCTATTAGACTTACTGTCCTAGCCTGTTACTTTGGCTACATCACCTCTTTTAACTGACTTTCCTCCATCTCTCCAAACATAAAACTATGGGGTTTTTTTTACTTATTGGAATTTTTTTGGACTGTTCGGATTATCTATGATTTCCCCATCACTCAAAGTTACTCTTGCCTTTGTCTGACCTGCGGCTACCTCTTTCATTGTCTATTCAATCCACCTCTAAGTGCTGAGCCATGATGCTTCTCATGCTTGGGAGATGTGCCCCATAAATACCTGCAGAGCCCCGTTGTTACTCCTTTCACAGCCTCTGCTGAGCTTTGTGCAATGCTCCCCACACACCTAAGTACAAGCTAGTCATCTCTTACAGTTAGACCATCGCCAGTTCCTTTGTCTGTGCTTCCTACCTGTTCTCATGCAATAGTTTCTCTGTGTGGTTATGCTGTGACAAAAATTGTTTGGATAGGACCCTCATCCTCTGTTACAGACCTGCAGTGTCTTGCACAAAGGGGGATTAGTGTGGAAGGGAATTTCTTAGCACTACAGCTATACAAAATCAATATAAAAAAGATAAACCTCTTGGCAACTCCTCCTCCACTTTTTCTTAGTCCCCTTATTTACATGTGTAATTTCTCATGCTAGCTCACTGTCAAGCCCCATGCAGTGGAGAGGGATATCCCGCTATATATGGGACATAAGGACTGTAAATCACTGAGTAAGAAAGGCTCCATTGATAAAGGCACAGTAATTTCCAAAGGTTTCCGGGCGCTAGAACTAACTTGATTACAGAAACATAGAAGCTGTAATAAGGATAGCTTCTTCTCAATCAGCTGTATTAAACTGCTGTTACATTAGTCACGTGTAAGAAATTTTATGTAATTCTAAAATAGAGTATTCTGTTGACAAGAGGATAATTTTGGGCAGCTAGATTACATTTATTACAAGGTGGAAGTGACATTTTTGTGTAGGCAAGTCACATTTTAGAGCTTTTTCTCCATAAAAGAAAAAAAAAAAAAGAAAAACAATAGGAAGCTTCATTTCTGAAAGACATAAAGCCATCACATAAAAAAAGAAAAGCACAAATCAAATAATATATTTACAGTTTAAAATAAAAGTAACCTCCCCCTCAGCAAAATGCAGTTAAAGGGAAAAGATTGAAAAGGCAATTCTTCCACCTCCTTTTCATGGCAAACTAGGTATGAAGAACTGATGAGCTATTATATAACCATTTCCTTTCTTAAAAGATCAACTCCTTTACACAGACTGACACGTGCAAATATTCTGTTTGAAGAAATAAGCTTCAAAGTAATACACTTCTTATTCAGACGTGACCAGCAGCGCCGGCTGTTTGAATTTTGCAGCGAAGACAGGGTAAAGCATAGCCAGCCTACCAATGGTACAGTGCTCTCCATTCCATCCCTGGCTACATTCACACTTCCCATCTTTACAGGTGCCATGCTCCGCGCAGCGGGGATGGCAGGCTCTCTGGTTGCAGGCTGCGCCCGTCCAGCCTTCCTCGCAGCGACACGTGCCACCCATGCACACACCATGTGTGCCGCAGTCCACCGAGCAGATTTCTGGATTCAAGAGGAGAGAGGGGGAGAAAAGGAGGCAGAGAGTGCACACAGGAGAGGGTATGCATTAATTAGCAGCACTACATTTTAATTCAACATGTGAAGAATAAGAAAGGCAAAATATTTGAAAATTAAATCAAAAGAGTTTACTGTGAAAGGCATTTTCAGGTAGGACCCAACAGAATACAGACTACAGAGTTTTATCTCTATGCTAATGCTTACTTAGTTATCCAGCAGTCTTAGCACTGCTTAAGTGTCCGCAGCTCTTCTGTTAGCTCTGAGTAATTTTCAGTCATATTTTTTGTGATCACATATGTCTTAAGAGTAACCTCTTGTAACCTAAGATTATATGGCACTTAGACCTACTAGAACTTACAGTGTACTCCTAGTGACTGAATGTACCATATACCCAGGTCATTGTGGTGTTGTGAGTGAAAACCTAGTATTGATGAAAGTTCATTTTAACAAGGTTTCCCCTCCCTATCCTGCTCCCTGTTTTCTTTCAAAGTAAAAATGTGCCATTTCTGACACATTTTTTCATTATAAAGAATCAGCCTTAGTGAGACAAATTAGTACTATGCTGACATACTGACACATCTGTTAAATATAAAAGATGATTCTCTTTTACTTTCAGTAAATTTGTATCAGTGACAGCTATGAACAGCCTGGTTTAAATAATAGATTGTTAAAAAAAATAAATCAACATATAGCAATTTAACTTGTCATTTACATATAGTAACAGGATCTTGTAACTGATAGAATAATTGAAAAATACGTTAACAGCCAAAGGTAATCAGAGGCCAAACAACGCATGTTAAGTCTCAGCTAATACAAGATGATAATTTAGACTGCCAGATTTTGCATTTACAGTTTTGGTTCACTTAGTCAGTCTCCAGAAAACTTTACTTCTGCTAAGCAGACAACAGAAAAACAAGAGGAGATACCATACAGCCTGAGGGACTTCTTTAGTTCCTTGGCATACAGCTGGCTGTAACCATGTACTGGTTCACAGAAGTACTGTATTTAGTTTTTGTTTTCTTGTGAAAGACAACGAACAGTTTAGTAATAAAAGACTGAAATTATTTTCAACAGCAAAAGAAAGAAGCATTCAGCGCAAGAAAGGTTTTCAGTCTCCCTGAACTCAACAGTGTTTTTCTTCCCCCATAGAGTATAACCCTCTGTCTCAAAGTGCTGTGGAACATTAAACATGGTATCAAGGAGCTGTGATATTTCCCAGAAGAAACAGCCCAAAACCTTTATGGAGAAAGACAGCTGTAATTTCCCCCTCCCCTTTTTTTCCCTAATCAGCATTTTATACCTACTTTGAATTAAATTTTTGATTAAGAGATGCAAGATGGTTTGATTAACGTTAGAGTCACAAAATGTCAACGCAGCTCCAAGAAAGAAAGGTTTATTTCTCTTCAATCTAATCAATTTTTCATTAGGGTGAAGGTGTTATCAGCTTTTAGCACACTAGCTTTGAGCAAGGTGCGTCAATCTTTGTAATGAACTTATTAATTAGAGTTAATTTAATTGAAGTGGAATTGAAGGGCTAATTAACGGACAAACTGCTGATGAAGATAGAGGAAAGCTCTGCTGATTTCAAACCTATAAACCCCTCTGATGGAAATAACTCATTCTTTTTTTCTTCTAGCAGCTTAACAAAATGTTTATGGGTAAGATTTACTTTTTTAGTGTACCACTCTGAAGGTCATTTTGCACGACTTCAGCAAATAGTCTGTGCTTATTTTTACAAAGCTCTTTTGCGAGTTTGACACTTCTGAAATATTTGAGAAGATAAAAAATATTTTATGTTATTTTAATGACCAATCATTCCTTGAAACGTAAGTAAAAGATGGAGCATAACTGAATCATCAAAAATAGCGTAGAGGACACTGTCAAGAAATAGAGGATCCATGTTTTGACTGAGAACTAGAAAGGTTCTCTCACAAACAGCCATTGTTAGTGCTAGAAATGTTCAGAGAAGAATTTTTTCTTCTAAACAAATTTAACAGAAGACAACATTTTCTTCTCTCGTCAGTTTTTCTTGAATGTTTGGAACTCTGTCCTATCACTCTCGTATGCATAAACCATTATGGAGTATCACAGATCCTGGTCAGGAAGTAAATTTGTTGAAAAAAGATGGTTCTTCATGAAAAAGTTATATTTATTCATAAGCTGGCATAAACCCAGCTAGCCCATGTGTTCAGTTTTCATTAACAAAATCATCTGAGTTAGATGAACTGTTTTAGACAAATATATGTCTCACAGTTAGACATGATTTCTCTTTTGATATGTGGCTACCAAACAATACTCTAAAAACTCATATTTGTCAAAAGGTTGCTGTCATACTTTATAAATATTTAGATTCTGCTCTCCTTTTGTTTCTAAGCTCAGACTATGGTTTTAATAAGCTCTGTTTCAGACTTCAAGAAATCCCTCTGCTTCTTCACTCCTACCAACTCCTTCCACCCTGGCAGCCTGCGCCCTTCCTCAAAAGCTGTTTAGGATTCATTCTTGCATTCCCTTTGCCTTCAAACTGGAACGCTGTCTGTTTTTCAAGAAAAATACCTCCAATTAGCTGGAGAGATTTTTAAAATGTGACTGTCTCTAGTTTCACTAGTGTAGTTTTAAGTTTCTAAATAGATGTACTAGGTAGGATGATACTTAGATCCATATATCGTACAAAAAACATTCTGTACTTGCACGTGAAGTACCTGAAGTTATCAGGTGAAGGCAGCTAAAAGATACCAACAAATACATTGATTTTCAAATACTTCAAATTCATCAATTATTTTGAACCTTTGAATCAATTCACAGTTCATGCTGAAGCCAACTCAAAGACTTGCATCAGCTCAGCAGGTCAGGTCCTAACACAATAATGTCATTAAAATGCTGCTATTCAAGATGTCATCATTTTACAAAATGCGAGTGCTTTTAACCCTTACCATTGGAGCAATCTGGACCTGTCCAGTTGGGGTCGCAGGTGCAGGTACCACTCTCTTGAAGGTAGGTGCCGTGGCCAGAGCACTGGTCAGGGCACATCGTCTTCAGGATTTCACAGTTGTTGCCACCCCAGCCCGGGTTGCAGTGGCACTCACCGTGGATGCACACGCCGTGGCTGGAGCAGGCTGGGTCCAAGCAATCCGCTGCAGGGAGATGAGAAACATCAGCTTAAACTTGTCATT
This sequence comes from Aptenodytes forsteri, assembly GCF_000699145.1. NCBI lineage: Eukaryota > Metazoa > Chordata > Aves > Sphenisciformes > Spheniscidae > Aptenodytes > Aptenodytes forsteri. The sequence goes on along the minus strand of NW_008795127.1, from coordinate 964,559 downwards.
CCTAATAACAGTAATCAAGCCTCAGATGCTCACGGCACTTTTGGGCTTAATCCACATTTTAAGACTTTGTGAAATAGGGAGTATTGCACTCATCTTAAAAGTAAACATTAGTAGGTTGAAGCTGAGTTGTTCACCTTTGTTTCATTGCAATGAGTGAGGAAAAGACAGAGTGGACCAAGACATCTTGGTGCCAGCCTCCCTTCTCTGGCTACAAGGTAAATCGCTCTTTATTGTCACTAATTGCATAGCAGCCATTTTCTTTGTAAAAACACCTCACTTCCACATCACTTTCTGGTATTGTGACATTTGTGTGTGCATGTAACTGACATCAAGACATTTACAGACTACCACTGAGTTAACGGAGAACCTTTCAAGGTTTGTTAATTTTTCTGAATTACAGCAAGATTGGCTTTGGGTCTTAGGCAACTGATCTCTGTTCTGCCTAATCACAGTGTAACAAGTCTTGGATTCCCTGCAGCACTCGGTATCAACTGACCCAATCCACCGCTACAGAGTTTTAACAGCTGTATAGGACCCTCAACTTGTTTCAGAAATAAATGAGTTGCATACTGTCTATCTGTCTTAATTCACTTTAATGTGCTTTAGATGACGAGATTTAATTTAGCAATTTGACTCAATAAAATGTTACACTTGTAGGGTCAATGGTCTGAAAATTTAATTCCAGAGACTTAATTGCATTACTTCGTACGTGGAGATCAATAAAATCAATTTGATTGAGGAAGAAAATGGCGCTTTTTACTCCCTAAAAAAATAGAATGGAAAATGAACTGCAATTTGCAGCACACCAGGATGAATATTATTATGCACATCTCTGGAATACAAAAATGACGCATCATTTTTCACTATGATGCATTTGAATCAGCACTTTCCACAGTGTGGTTGGTGGAAAAGATCACTAACAAATGCAATACGTTAATGATTTATTCTATACTGTGAAAAGTCAGTAAGTCTTCTTGTATTCCAACATCTATTTTTTGTGTGCTTTCTTCTTAGCTGACCCCAGCCAGAGAACAAAAATAAAAATATACTGGTATGCAAAAAGATATCACACATTATTAAGAATTTTGCCACTGATTACTTGAGAATAAATAAAGTATAATAATTCTGTAGAATTCAGTGAATTCCCAAACTTGATTTTTGGTATTCTAAAATGGTTTTTGAAGAAACACCATTAGTGCATATGATCTAGATCTAGCAAAATCGATAGAGCTGGATGTGCCAGCTGGAAACCTGATCAACAACAGCAGGTGCTGGGGTAAATATTTACTCATTTACCTTCTTCACAGTTTTCTCCTTTGTATCCGGAGTTGCAGGCACAGGAGCCCATGATGCAAATGCCCCGGCCCCCACACTGGGGATCGATGCACTGAGTTGTAGGCACGTCACACTCAGTGCCCTTCCAGCCGCTGTAACACAGGCAGCGTCCTTTGGAGTACTGCCCATTGCCACTACACAGCACTGGGCAGGCTGCTGTGAAATAAAACATGGCAGAAAAATTAAAACCAAGTTCTTCACCAAAGCTTTATAAAGAAGAACATCTAAGAAGCAGGTCACATGCCAGATGCTTTCCCGATCTATTTGTCTTCATGCTCACTTAAACTGCCTCAAGAAAAGCATTGGGTTGATTTACCTCTTGAACAATCGGGGCCCAGAAACCCAGGAAAACAATGGCAGGATCCAGAAACACATTCACCGTTACCATGGCAATTTCGGGGGCATTCCACCACAGACTCTAAAGGGAAAAAAAGGAGGATAATTCACAGACACCCACCGCATGAAGTACCTATCATTTGAACCACTACTAACTGAGAGCACACTCTCGCTCCGAGAGAAGTGTTTACGTTTGGTTTGTTTGAAGAGCACGAATAGCTGTGATTTTCTACTGCTGATGCCTCTAGTATCTTAGGACGTTACATTCCAACAAAAAGTCTCAAACTATAATGGTAAAACCATATGAGCTCCATACTTAAAATCCAGCCCTGTGCCATTTAACAAATACTTCAAAACAGAGTCCTGCTTTCAAGCACTGTTTTAGGAGAAGGTACACTCCTTATGTCTTAGACCAAGTAATTAAAATATATATTCCGCATTTTATTCTGAGCAGCAAAAGAAACAATATGAATGGAAAACCTGTGAAAAAAAGTCAGATCATTTAACTATGAAAACCTATCTCTGTAGTCCTAAAAAACCTGACCAGAGCCTAGCGTTTGGTAAGAGCTTTGAAGGTTATGCTTACCTATAATTATGGTATTAAAAGACACCTGCTCCGCATTTTTCCCATCGTTATAGAAGGCCAGGTGCCAGATGCCAGAATCCAAATACTGGATAAAACCTGCCTCGTGGAGACTGACAGACCTCGCCTGCCGCCCCGCTCGCTCCGACTCCAGCAGGTTGCGTTGCTCCCTCGCAATCAGCCGGCTGCCATCCAGGAGCTCCACAAAGTCATACTGCAAGGAGGAACAGACAGGAGCTTGACAAGTCATGGGATGACCCATGGCACCGCCAGCTTCCCCACAACATCCTGACAATATGCTTGTATTTCGACCAAGAGTTTCCTTTTGGAGCAGGGAAGCAAGAGCTGAAATCAACCCTTGCTTATTTCTTTGCCCCTTGCTAAGACTTAAAACAAAAGTACCAACTAGTTCTCATGCTTATTAGAGTGGATTTTTGGTGACAAGTGGCCAATGAACCTATTTCATATATTGGGGGGAAGAAAACATCAGTTGAAATGAGTCTGCAGTCACGACTGCCACCTGAATTACAGGTGAGAGCTAACTTTCAAAGTGTGTTATATGCATATGGGTTAATAATGATATCCAACACCAATAATCTACTTTGCTTTTCATTTAGTTTCAGATGAAGGATTAAATTGCTCAATCCCCCTTTCAGACAGTCTGGAGTTCTGGAGGAAGAAGAGCAAGAGCTTTACTTCCTATCACGGAAGCCCAACAGAGGAGATTGAAAGCATAAAACGTTGGAAGTGTTGCAAATGACAAACTGATAAAAAATATGGTACCTCAGGTCAATGGACAGCACATATTGTTTTGTTACAACCATCAACAGGGCTTGGAAAAATGTAGCAGCATCTCAGCTGATACAACAAGCAAACTCACAACCCAAGACGTTATGCATGATCATCTTAACTAGTGCTAATAGCACCTGGAGGGCTAAATCTGCTCTGGGCCCTGCACTGATTTACACTCTCTGGGAGTCTGCTCTCATGGCTTGAAAGATGTCTTCTGCACATTTATCATGTAAAGATCAATAGTAAAGGCCAGTATGTGAAACTGTTGATTCACCTGAGTTAGGATAACATCGGTTACTGGGACCAGAGAATCAATGGTTTTACACCCTGACTTGTGACCTTCAGAAACTGCTCCTGGGACAAAAGAAAACATGACAGCCTTTGTGCCGGAACAAGGGCTTAAGTACTTATGCTCTCTTCTTGAAATTGCAGGCCAAAATTCACTGCCATTGTAAGAATGTTCCTCTCCAGTAATCAGAATTATCTTCCTGCCATTTGGGTTGTGAAGGAAATGCATAGTTAATATGCCTCTATCAACACCTGAGACACTTTTCCAGCTATGTCTGAACCAGCAGAATAGAACATAACGTGATTAGGATGTGCAGAAGCCAGTACCTTGGTATGCTGTCGCTTTGAATGTACGTGCTGCACCACATGAAAATGAATGCAACCGTTTTGGGAGAGCACCAATTATTCAAAACCATTCAACATTCTCATTTGTCAGAGAATTAAATATTTATCTTATTTTGTGAGAGAGAGAAAAACAATTTTAGTTGGTTTTTTTTTTCCTCCCGCCTGACTCAAGAACACTTCTTTCTGGTTGTGTTTTTCACTAATATTTTAAAAATGAGAAAGCTCAGGGAGTTTTGAGTTTTAACAAGTCATTTATGGACATTAGGAGTGACCTTGTAATTTGTATACTGCAGAGGGACATTTTTTGTAGGAGGACAATTTCAGATTAAAACCGTATTTTTCATACAGTAACAAGTGATTACAGTACTTGATTGACCACAAAGAGTGTACTAACGGCTGACAAGCATGGTACAATTAATGATTTTGTATTTGTAAGGTAATAAGGACATATGCTGTTACCAGAACAGCATTTTAGACTACATTTTAAAAGCCATACAGAAGGGAATTTACTGTTCATGCTGTCCCCCAGCAAAAAACAATAATTGATCTTAACCCTTTTAAAGGCTATTTTTTTATATTTAGGTCACGATAACAGAAAGAGACTGGAAAAACAATTGTCTTCATAAGCAAAAAACGTAACAATTTTATTTTCCTCCTATGAGGACAAATTAATTACCTTTATATTGAGTCTAAATGCGCTGATTTGCCCTACCATTCCATTCAGTTTTGCTTTAAACCAAAGTCCTTTTTTTATTCTTAAAGTCTCTTTAAACAAACATATTGATTCTCTGGCTGCAATGGAACTGACATTTTTAGAAAGTGTCACGAAGACTTTCAGGCTTGCATTGACTGGGTTTTGAATGGACAGCCACCGTCAATTATTTCTGGTTGATTTATTTATGATTCCCCAGAAAGAGAGAACTATGCATCTCAGATCAGTCTGTGACACACACATAGTGGCTGTGCTTGAGACTGATTTTGGTACCTAAAGAGAATACAGAAACACAACCAAAAATTCTGTCCCGATTACAGTATATCAAACCATTTCCTACATGCTGTATTCCTATTATTTTGGATTATGGGACAGAAGGAGAGTTAAATTTGCTGCATTCTGTTATTATTTTATGATGAAATGCTAAGCAACTGATAGGAATGGTTTAGATACAGTTGATCCTGTTCCAAGATGAGGGTGTAAACTAAAAGACTTCTTAAGATCTCTCCCAAGCTCATTTCTATCATACTTTCATTATGTCCCTCACAGTGGTAGGATAATTGGCATCAGAGGTTGTATGGCTATGGAAAGATAGACTCCAGTTTCCTCTTACTCACTGTCTGGTTTTAACTGGATACAAAAGAGGTGGGTAAACAGGCAAAGGGTCCGGGAGAGAAGTGGAGAACAAGGTGGCAAATGTAATATGCAAGTTTTGCATTATAGCCAAAGGTGACATGGAGAGAAGGCAGACATTCACAGAAACACTGAAGCTGTAAGGAGGGAGCTAAAGAAGATGGTGGTGTGTGGTGACACATGTAAGGGTATCATAGGCATATAAGCAAAGATACTGGAGGGGGACAGCTGGTAAGGAAACTTTACAAACGCTGGCAGCGTGCAGGTAGTGATCGTTCTCTATTATTTAACATAAGATCTGAAAATTCAAATACTGACGTTTGAGAAACAGGCAGCAGTTGCTCATTTGCATAAATTTTGTTATTAGCACTTGTCACTCTGTGACTAGGAGATAAGGGCAGATAGCATTCAAGAGACGCAGACATGAAGTGATATATATGGGTGAGATCCTACTTTTCAAAGTCCTCATGAAACAACCCTAGCTTTACACATCCAGAGATGGGCTCTGAGCCAACTTTTATCATTCTGGGATGAGATCGTGGAGCTATGGTAGACAGATCTACGGATATACCAGTTCTGATTAAAAAAAAAAAGCAGACATCATTAAGGCATTGTATGAAACCATCGTAGTTAAACACCTGCTGCGTTCTGTGCTGTTCTGGTCTCCCCATATCAAAAAGGCTGCAGTAAAACTGGAGAACATTTAGAAAAGGACAAGGATGATCAAAGGATTGAAGCAGCTTTCATACAAAGAATGATGAAACAGACTGGAAAAAATACAACTCAGTGAGGACACTAGAGATCTATAAATCAAGGGTGGCATGGAGGGAGAAGAAATCGGTGAGAAACTCTCCACTGCCTCTTCCAAAACACTACCAACAGGGTGTCAAACTAAAACTACCAGGAGGCTGCCTCAAAACATGCTGAGGAGTGTAGCGTGAGATGTGTAGTTAAGCCGTGAAACTCCTTGCTGCAAATGTCACAGATGCTAAAAGCTTCCATAGGTTCAAAGGTGACTACGCAAATTCACAGGAAAAAAGCATCTGTGAAAGGTTGTGAAATACAAAGACAGCACCTTTGACTCAGGAAGTCCTTCAGCCTTAAAACACTGGATGCCAAGAGTGTATTGTAGGAAGAATCACTACAAATCTGTCATGCTGCTATGTTAATCTCTACATATCTGCTAATGGGCACCATCACAGACAGAATGCTGGGCTAGATGGGCCTTTGATGAGACTCAGCGTGGACATTCATGTGTTTTTCTAACATGTTCCTGTGACACTTGGAGCTACACGAGTAAGCTGCCTCGTCCGATCGAAGGATATGCAGTGAAGCCCAGAATCAGTTGTTAGTCTGCCCCTGCCAGCTATGCCTGGCTTGCAGTTAAGAACTTTCGCCAGTACAAGCCATAAGGGTTAGGGGAAGCAAGAAAACAATAAATAGATTTATGCTTGCAAACCCCTCAGTGTTCTATTTCATTAGACGTCCTTTTCCCTAAATACCTTATTTTGTCTATATAAGCTACTTTGGTAAAATACGTATTTTACCAGTACAAGTTGTGTCTTCATCAAAGTCCTGTGATTAGAACTTTGCGGCGGAAAGGCCTAAACTGTTGAGAAATATTTTACTCCATTTTTTTCCCCTGTGTGCAGGAGCGCAGTCACAAAAAAACCCCCAGCCGCTCACTGGAACTGCATTCTTAGGAGATGACATACATGCTTTATCTCAGGCACCTAAACCAGACATCACTGAGTTCAAGGCCATATAAACATTCTGATAACCCTGCACCCTTGGGAATCTTCAGCAGCCCTAGAAGTTCACCAGGGCATTGATAAGTAAGCATGCCTAATTTTTCAAGGTATCAGGTGTCAGTCAAATGGTTTGTAAAAACTACCCTAATTATATACCAGGCAAAAATAGGACAAGAGAGCCTGACCTATATCCTGGGAACAATATATTCAAAATGTCACAGAAACTACAGAAGATATAGTAGCAGGATTCGCATATGATTCTTTCTATTGTATCATACTTAAACATGAATAAGCACTTGGGTAGTAGGAATCCAAAGGGAAAGGAGCCTGTGTAACACAGATGATGGGAAACAGATTTAGTTATCTTCTTTTCCCGAGTTTTTGGGTAAAGGGCACCCCTATTTCAATCTTTTGCCAGGATAAGAAATCAACGAAGGATCATTTTTCATAAACGTATCTACTTGCATAACTTCTCATATAAATGCACAGTCCAGATCAGCTTCTTCAGTTTTATTCATTCTTGCCACACATGTATTCCCCTAGCTCCTGTTATTATTGTTATCCTTGAGATGGCATTTGTATTCCAAACCCCTATTTCCAATGGCTGATAACTTTCTGAATCAATTTTCTTTGAGCTAGAATTTCTCATGCTTGTCAGCCTGAGGGTGGGTGTTCATATGTGAAAGTCTGAAGAAAATCCATTTAATCATTTTTATGAGGATCAAATTTTTAAATAAACATAAGGGCATTTTCTGCGTTCAGTAAATTGTTTGTAGTTTAATGGAAACTAAACTAAAAAATAAAGCTAATGTAACATTCTGTGATTTTAGCTGCATGAAACTCCTTTCCTGACCCTAATTCTTCCTCTGTGGTTTGTGACTGCTAAATAGGTGATATAATTAGCAATATTTCTATATTCTAGGTCTTTAAAAAGTTATGCCTGAAGAAAAAACAAAATAAATTTAAATAGTGCAGTAGCATGCAAATCAAAATTAAAAAAATGTGGGATTAAAAAAAATAGTTTGAATTTTGCAGTTACAGATTTGCTGTTGCAACTGTGTATCAGGCATAATCAGTCAAGCTTCATTCCAATTATATCATTAGGTTGATATACTTAGAGTTGTGCCGAGGGCAAATCCATATACTTTAAAAAAATATAAATCAGTAAGATGTTGCATAATTCTCTAAATGGGGTAGAAGAGCATGAGCTCAACTCCCTTTTCAGGTGAACAGTGGTTCAGAGCCAGCACTTGGGCAAATATTGAGCTGCAAGAAATCTAAACTAGGAGGGTCTTAAGTCTTAAAAATAAAATCTGAATACAATTGATTCTAAAATACTGTCTTAGACAATGATTCTCCCTTTCTCCTGCCAATCCAGAAGACTATTCATTCTTTTATACTTTAGCTTTTCTGTAACTATGGATAGAAAGTGTTTCTGTTAGTAGGCAAATGCATGACCATATGCAATAAAAAGTCTCATTAGAAACCTTCTGAGGAGCGGAGCAGAATAAATCCTCTGCAACACTTAAGAAAAAAGTTTCAAGACACTAAATGTCTAGTGAAGACTGGCACTTTTACAACCCCAGTTCATTGTATCTTCGTAGACACATATTACATATATTTTCTTTTATGTATTTATTTAGTGAGACACCAAGCTGTCAATACTGTAGCATTTGCTTGTAGAACAAACTGAAACTTCCTTAAAAAACTGTTGTCTTCTTGCTTGGAAATTTGGCAAATGCAGTCTTTGCCAGGCACTCTCAACCACATGTGTGGCCATAAGGTGCTGTATTAGTTTGCTTAGGTTTTTAAAGATATGTCTATATACCACAGAAGAAAAAAAGTACCTATAAATTCTGCATGAAACAACTTGATATCTGAAGCATCATGATTGCTCACGGCATTCAGAACAGTTCATGAATAAGAATTCCCCCCCCCCATTTTAGAGCCCATCACTTACAGTATTATAAATGTTTTGGACATCACATGAGATCAATAAAGTATACAAAGTAAAAATAAAAATCTGCAAAATGGAAAAGGATGTAATCCTGAGAAAGAAAAAAGATACAAAAGATACAAGCTCACAATTTTCAATAACATGTCCTACTTTAAATGCAAGCAGTTCTCACCTGAGTGTGTGAAGGTGGTAAGCCTTTTCGACCATATACTCCAATCAATGCATCTTTCTGAAGGGATATATTGAATTTTAGAAATTGTGGCTGATCAATGAAGAGTTGTGATCTCCAAAAAATCCCAGGGGGAACTTCTTGTATCGCTCTTCGGCCTATATCAAGTTCTCCAGAATCTATAGTGTTGTTTTCTTGTGCAAATCCCCCTAATTTTCCTGACAGGTTAGAATAATAAGAGATCGAAAATTAGTATTCCGTTCTTGCTTTCAATCATCCTTCATATAAACCATCAAATATTTAGAATCACCTCAGATAAAATGTTACCTGATAATCTTTCTGAATATAAGATCCCAGGGAATTCACTGATTTGGAAATAAAAAGGCGAAGATACCACAAATACCTACCAAGTAAAAATACTGTAACTTCCCTAAGCACTAGCATTATGGAAACTGTTTTAGGATCTACGTTAAACTATTCATTTTTCCCCCCAAGTATTTTAACAGGGTTTTCCAGCATAAAGTCTCAAACTAAAAAAAATTAAGGTAAAGGGAAATGCAGATTTTAAGACTAATAGATACATAAACATAAGCAGTCAAGAGAACTAATACACAGTCTTTTCTACGTTAAATATCAGAGCATTTATACAATACTACCAATGTCTACAGCTCTGGTTTCCTATTTTTTGTTTTTGCATTCCCCAGAAAGAAAGGCAATGTTTCTTGCTCCATTGTGCCTATGTTCTTAGGCCTTTGTTCCCCATAATGCCTACATCCTCTGCACTCCCTAGGCTCAGCCCCAAGCTTGTTATCACCTCCTTGTCCACACTGTCTCCTGAATAAAACGTATAATAGCATGTCAAAGTCTGGTACTTTTACTATTTTCTATATCATGAATATTTATTTATCCTGCAGGCCAATTACTAGAAATAAGAACATAGCACTGAAGGGCATTAATGATTTTTCTCTATAAAGCATTTGTGCAACTATCAGTTAGCCTTAGAAGGCCAGTGATGATGGCTTGGAAACGCCCAGAAGAAGCAAAGAAGATGCTAACATGCAAAAGACACATGATGACAAATGCTAACACCGAAAAACTGGACTACTGGTTGTGGCATTAAAAAAGAAGAAAATAAGCCATCAACTTCAGATACCCCCAACAAACTTTTTCTTCAAGTGGGTAAGTCCAGGCAACAGAGACTGAATCTACACTGCAGCTCGAGTACAGAACAGTATCATCCAATCTACAAGGCTCTGTGTCATCCCAGTGAACCACTGTCAAATAAATGAAAGGGGTAAAACTGTTCCAGCCCAAGCTGATGACCCTCCAAGGCACTGGGCAGGATGCCATGGACAGCACAGGTCTGTAATAGCTCTGAGATCTCCACGTTGCCACTGGTTGTACCGCACAGGCACATGCAAAATCGGGCAAAGATTACAAACCTTTCTCATCAGCAAACAAATTGTGGTTTAATTATGGTAGTGTCTTCTACCTGTCAGATCTGTAGGAAACAGAACTACTAAGACTGATGCACTAAAGAAGTGGTTTGCACAAACTGTCACCACCCAGCTTTAAAATCTGGGATGGTTTAGGTGAGTTTGCATCGTCTGTTTGAGGCCAAAGACTCAGATCTGATGTTCAGGCACTAACTCCATGCTGTGTGGTGGGACATAGGCAGTCTTGGAAGCCGGTGCCAGGGTCAAAGCCTACTTCAACCCAATGGAATCAGTGCTGTCAAATCTAGACTAAGATGCAAAGATGTGTGTAAGAACTTGCTTACCAACACATGTCAACTCTGGAGTAAGCAAGTAATGCCACATTTAAGCAGCTGGCACATCAAGGTGAGCCTTGAGAGAAGCAATATAAAGAAAAATGGAACTATAGTTACAATCTTACAGTCCACTGTGTTTTTACCAATTTATACTCTTTTTTTCAGCAGCTGGTCTATTATAAAGATTGAACTAAACCTATTTGAATGCGATAAGCACGTTCAAGTGATGCTGACTTGTTTGCGTACAAGTGTTCTGAAGAACTGACAACGCTCTGTTGCTGCCCTGTCTTTCATGTTCAAATTCTTACATTAGTCATCATTTGATGGAACAAACTGACACAACCTTTTTGCAAACATTTAGACTTCAAAAAACTAGATTAAAATCTGAAATGCCAGGTGAGGTCACAGATTGATCCTCACCACTTTTTGTGCATCCAAGATGAACAGAGGCTGCTGCTGAATTAAACAGGTACAGAAGCACTACTGAGAGGCCTTGAGTGGGGGCTTGTATCATCATCAGAGCTGTGCCACAACGGTGTTTCAGCCACTGAAAATGTCTCACTTACAGGATCATCATATTGATCAGTGTTCTGCTGAGAGGAGACTGAAATATCTGATCTTGGAGAAACCATTTTTTTACACTTTTCAGGATGAGTCTGATGCTTTTCTAACTTTGGACTTAACCTTTCACAATATTCATACGTTATTCTAGAAGATGGATCTGTATTCACTATTTCAGTTCATTTCAGCATTTGTTTCTTACCACTTCCTTCAAATTTAAGCATGTTGTGTCATATAAATTCACACACTGATGACTGGTAATCACTAAACAATAAACAGTTGTTTGCCGTATTGATCTGCAGCTTCCCCTATTTCTACATTTGAAATGAAAACCAACTACCTCTTCCTACTAAAAAGATGAACTAGACAGCTTGAGCAGGTACACTTTATCAAACATTTTGACCAACTTGCCAGGAATGCCTATTACTGGGCTTCAACACTTATCCTTAGCAGATAATGATCCTACAGATTCACATTTTCTTCACAAAAGAAGAGGTAGTTTTACCCTGTAGCCACATGTTCCCTTAACGCCACAGCACCTCTCTCAAAATCATCACTAGTTGTTTGCCCTCCTAAGAATAGGCTGTTAATTATTCTTTGTTCCCTGTTGTATCTCAATGGGCGAAAGAAAAATCTTAGTAGTGTCATCATTTCCTTTTCATGTTCTAAACAGTAACAGTTCTTATACACAGCTTTAAATCAAAATATGAAATGTCACGTTCATTCACACAATTCCATAATGACGTAACAGCCCAAATAAGAAACCAAATTTTAAAATACCTAGCCTCCTGAATATATTCTCTTTCACTACACTTCTTCTCTACCCCCAAAATTTCTTCGTTCAGAGACCCTCCCCAAAAGACAATAATACAAATACACATAAATATTTATAGGTAAATAATATTTATATCATGATTTGTACTTATATTGCTGATATACTACTATTCAATTTACAAAATACATTAATTTGCTGTATCCCATACTAATATATACAATCATTATAGGATGCATTTGTGATACCGAAAACCCAATGCATTATGGCTAATTAATAGGTAAAATATTTGTTATGTTTAGTATTTGCAAATTGTATTTTGACTGTCTAGGGTTAGGGTGGACAAAATCCCGAGCTAAACAAATAATTAAAGCAATAAACAATATTTAACTATTATAATAGTTATAATTATTCTAATAGTTATAATAGAAAAATAATTCACAAATATCAATAAAAATGACATGAAGCCAAACTCCCTCTCCTTATTTGCGAACATTCTATAGATTAAAACACAAGATGCACTGTGAATAACTGAGTATCTATAACACAGAATAAAAATGAATGCACAACCAAAACACAAAAATGCTCAACAATAATTGCTGTATAGTGTCACACATAGTATCATTTTCCATCCTTCAAAGGCAGTACTAATTAGAATATTAGGTTGCAAGGCTGAATTTACAGTCAATAGCATGTTCTCCCATTCCATTGAACAACCTTGTATTCAGATCTTTTTCTGGGAGACATCTGCTATATATCCCTTCTGCAACAACCATTTCAAGAAAGGAAATCAAAATCCTCCTTAAAAACATAGCTTTTTAGAAAAAAACCCCAACATAGCGTTTCTTCACCAAAAGGGTTGTCAAGCACTGGAACAGGCTGCCCAGGGAAGTGGTTGAGTCACCATCCCTGGAGGTATTTAAAAGACGTGTAGATGTGACACTTAGGGACATGGTTTAGTGGTGAACTTGGCAGTGTTAGCTTAATGGTTGGACTCGATGATCTTACAGGTCTTTTCCAACCTAAACGATTCTATGATTCTATGATCTAATTAAAAAGTTACTATACCTTTAATTAACATGAGATACTGTAAACAAAACAAAAAAGCTCAATACATATCAGCTAAAGAAAGTATGATGTATTTTAATGAAAAGAATCTCAAAAAGTGCATCTAAGTAAGCCAAAAGAAATGCCCCTTTTCCCATCCACTTTTTTCCTCTCTTGTATTTTTTAAAAATCTGCAATTAAGCGTATCTTATTTAAAGGCAGTTCTGAGTTGCACATAGATTTTATATGGCATAAAATAAAGTCAGCAACATGTGAGATGTGACCAACTGCTAGAACGCAATGGTTAAACAAGCTCTGTTTTTTAACCTTTCTTTTCTATCGCCTAGTTATAAAAACAGATAAAGCACTGATGCACCTCAAGTAAATGTTTGTATTTGATTAAGCATGGCTTACAAATTACTTTGGAGAACCTAAACTGAAATGGCCTATAAAATTCATCATATCCATAGAAAACACACATTCTTATGCCACCTTATGCAGCCCTGAATCATACCTGTCTAGATAAGCAGGTGATATGTTGCCAGCAGTTTACTGTTCATATAGAGAGAAGCACTGGGAGAGGAAAAAAAAAACACCCACAAAAGAAACAAACAAAAAACCTTTGGAAAAGGCTTGTTCAGAGATTCAAGCCTCACTTAACAAATGATTTGCATTTAAGGATGATTTAACATGCTTTTACTGTCAATTTATGACTAGCTTTTTCTAGGTAAACCACAGCTGAATTTTCTTCAGAGGTCATAAGGGTGCATTTTCAAGTTTAAGCTTTGCTAATTCATCACACAAAGTACCTGTACTTCTGAATGGCAAGTGAATACCTGGGATCTAGGACACAGTGGACTATGATTTTCTAGCCAAAGCAGGCCCAGGATTATCCAAAGTTTAGACGAGAGAGTGTCAAGGAAAATGCCTGGCCCATACAACACTGGGAATTTCTCCCATCTAAATCAGAGTATCAGGATATTACCAGGGGGCTGAAGAGAGGCAGTACTGAAAGTTGTACACTGGTCCAAGTATTCAGACCAAGGCTTTATTGATTCTTCCTTACAGTTTTCAGTAACTAGTATGATAGCACAGGAGCCCTCACCTTAAATTTCACATCTAGTCATCACACTTTCCCTTCTGCTTAACTTTCCTTTTGTGGTTTAAAATGTGTATTCTCTGGTCTGTCTGTTGTTTAGCATTGATGTATGCTGATAAATGACCACTTACCATATTCTGCAGAGGACAGCATTTTAACAGTGGATGGAATTAACCCTATTCTCTTGTACAGTATTTAGGGACAGAAGAAAGGAAAAATGGGATATGATATGTTTGTTATTTCCTTTTATTTTTGAAGCAAAGTATAACAGGTTTTAATTTGTAAAAAAAATTAAAAATTATCAAGGGAAAGAGAACAATTTTTATTTATAAAATATTTAACAAAAATATGTATGTACTTTATACAAGAAAGTATATTGGCTACTCAGGGCAGAAGACAGTGGGATGATGAGCTGTCACCGCAGCATCAATATTCATCAACCATAGAGTAGCTTTTTGCTATTAATTCAAAACAACTAAGAACACAGAAAGAGATAATGAATATCTAAGTGCAAGAAAAAGGCAGTAGGGTAAAGGAAATGAAAAAAGTCCTACTGGAGAAGTTTCATATGCTTACAAAGATGACAAAAAGAATGAACTGAGCTGTATATTTTCTATAACTTGGAGCTGTGATAACTTGAAAAATTTTCAAGATGTCAGCTGCTGGCAGAGGCTTCCTCCTTCTCAGTGGTAAGGAGGTCAGCTCTACCTTGTGAAAGGAAAAATGGATTTTTGTGTAATGAAGCAAACACCGCATTCATCAACCATTTAAATCAAGTCTTCCATTCAAAAACTATTGATTTTAAAGCCTCTGTTAGCCAAAAGTGCACAGGCTCTTAAATGTTTTGAGAATCTTAAAGGGCAACATGGAAGAAGGTCGATAAAAAATAATCCCTTTATGTGGTTTGTATTTTAAAAGTTCCCACAACAAAATTAATAAAGTTTTTGGTTTGTTTTTTTTTTCTTTATATATTGGTTGGATGATTCAGACTCAATATTATATGCTAGAGACTTTGAGAAAACAAATGAACATATTATACGTGACCTATTAAATTTAAGAGAGAAATTAAAAAAAAAAGAAGATAACATCATCATCTGTAGAGAGAAACACAAGCCATTCCATAGCAAGGTCATCATGCCGTAGGAAGCTTCTTGATCATGAGTTGCCTTCTAAACACAGCTAAGAGAGAAGCTTCAAAAACATGCAAAACCTCCCTGAAGTGCCTTTTCTGGTGCCAACTCTTCAGAAAAAGAGATTATGTCTCTCCTGTCACAGACAAGGCTTTTGTCTGAAAACTATCCAGAGCTCGTTGGGACTCCCAAAGATTGAATCTTGGTATCAGGTCCCCCTTATGAAATAGTGTGTCCTGTCACCTCGGTCTCCCTGGCTTTTTGTGGCCATTTCTGCAGCACGAGACCCCAGCCACCCCAGCCCCTCAGACAGGATGGTCCAAGGCAGCCTCAGCACCATCCTGCTACCTCTGAAGACCCCACAACAATCACTATGTTATCAAAGATTTTAGAGTAAGCGGAGGTTCTGCTTCTCTGGATGTGATAAGAGCTCTTCTATTCTCATCAAATATTACATGTAAATTCCCATGAGGAATTTTGGTTGACAGCCAGCTTTCCTAGTAAGATAACATTATCGCCCAGGATTCATCACTCCCTTCACATGCTAGGTAGGAGGAACGGTGCGTTCTTTTCAATTGAAATAGAACTCCTGTTTAATATTTACATGTCTATTTAAAATTATTATTACTTACAAATGCTCTGTACTTCCATTAAATACAGAGTTTTGGAGGAAAAGCGTTAACGTCTGGTGATGTAAGTAAGACACAAAGAAAGGAAATGCTCCGAAAGAAGGAGCATTTTCACTTACCATTTTCTCCAGCAGGTACTGTTACAGGATGTGTTGGCACAGTATCAGAATTCACTTTTCCATTCTCAAATGTATCATTTTCAGTTTGCTGCAACTGCCAGTTGAGGCCAAAAAGATGCATTGCTGGTGGTAAAGGATACAGGTTATTTGATGCTTTTAGCCACAATGACAAATCGCACAAATAATGGCTTTCCACGCTTCACAGCAGAACAGCAACTCATACATTAAAAAATTAAATTACAGGAACAAGCATTCACAGACTAATAGTTCAACTTAGCAATGGCACTAAGCAATTACTACCACTGTCCTTTAATGATACAGTGCTTTCGGTGAACACAGTTGACAGAAAGCTCACCAGTCTCATTTTGAGTCTTTTACCGGTCCCAAATCAATGTTCAAAAGGATAAGCAGTAATTATGTCCTTTTCTCTTTTTTTCATTTTTGATCCTTCTGAAGAGACAAATCATTTAAGTGAGCTCCTAAATGACCTACGAAAATAAATTATTTCACCAGCAGATGGATCCGTTCTGGTCAGCCAGACACTGGGGCACTTTGCTCCGATAATGATAACGCATAAGCTAGGTTTCTGAACTACTTAATTCCCCATAACCACGTTTATTAGAAAGGTGATACCATGTTAAAAAGTTTAGCTAAGCTAATTATGAAAGACAGAGTCAACCTTCTATGGTGTTAGGGGGAACTACTTAAGGAACCTTGATATCACCAGGGATTAATGAATGAATGTCTAAACTTTTAGAGCAAAAATACGGAAAAAAAAAATCACCTTAATGCTATACTGTGATACACATAACATATGCAATTTCTTGCCACCTGTGGTGTATTTCCTTCTCTTCCAATGACTCTATGATATCACCATAATTAATTTTATTGTAATTACTCTAATTTGTGTTTGGTATAACATGGGTTTGCTCATTCTACAACAGCAGTTATCTACAAAGCTAAAATAGTCTTTCAGTGTTCCTGGGGAATAAAAATATACTGGAAAAAAATTCTGTAATAATGAATTTTAACTATTAGTGCAAAATAGAAGGGAGATAATTCACTGTATCTTGTTGCTTCTGCTCCTGCTGTCTCTGAAACAGACCACTGCTATAGTTCAAGTTATTAATTTATTAATTTCTTCTATCAAAATGACAAACAAGTCTTCATCCCTTTTGGTTTCATCTCTGATCTTTCAATCTCTCTGTATTGACCATGGCAACCCTTACTTAAGATGAATAGGCATCAGTGGAAGTTAGTCAGGGAGACAGTGAACACTGCAGAATTAAGACCCTCTCTGCCAGGTCTTTGCCTTAAACCCTCCCCCTTACCCTCAACAAAACAAAAAACCAGAATGCAACCAAAGACCTAATACTGAATGTTTCAAAGACTGAAATCCTCACTATAGATGGCATATTCTCTTTGTTCCAAGTTTCTGACTCTACTATTACTCTTCTTTCTCAGACTTTAAATTGCCTGTCAAAGCCTGATAATGTAGAATGTTCCTTGACCCTAAAACCTTATTTCTTTTTTCCTCTCATCTCTTGTTAAACCATAAATCCAACCACCACCATTTTTGGCACATCACTAGAATTAGCCATTATTATTTTGGCCCTACCTCAGCTGAAATTCTTATTTATGTATTAATCATCTGATGATTGTATCTGCTTTAATATATTTCATCAAAATCCCTAGGGTCAAACTCTACTATCTGTTATACTAGTTCACTTCACTGGCAGCAATGAAAGACTGCAAATAGCTAAATATTTCATGATTCAAACCTAGTACATTTCTTGTCTTCAGTCTGGAGATCTAAATCACCTCTCCTAACTTTGCTGGCTTCTTATCACTTTTAATACTCTTCAGGAGAAAAAAAGAAGGTGACATTTTGTAACTCTAGAAGTGCATCCCTTCAAACACATGAGCTTAGAACATCATTAACAGCTCTGTCTGGTGGTGCTATGTAGATGCTCTGTGCCTCTTCATGCTCCACTGGGAGATCAGAAGGGGACCTTCTAGCCATTCCCTCATAATTCAAAACAGCTGGAATTTGAAGTCTTCAAAGGCAAGGACTGTGGGATCTATATTGATTACATCTCAAAGAACCATAGTTACTACAAGGTAAGTGACAACTACCTTTTCTTTGTGTTTGTACTGATGTGAGTCCCACTGTACTTCACTGTCAAAGATGGTAACAGTTGTATCCTTCAAAAATACTACCGCTCTCTCAACTTTGACACTGAACTAGCACCAAGTTCAATAAACAATGTTTAATAAAAATTAACAGATGGATACATGCAGCTGTTTCACAGATTGTAAATATTGGAATATTTTTGAAGCAGACCAAAAATGTTGCTTGACAATTCCAATGACAACCCAAAACTGACAGGGTATACTAATACACTAAATAATTCAAGTATGTAATCTCTCTGAGACAGCACATGGAATTTAGAGAACTCTCCTTTCACTACAAACATATGAAAACAACATGAAGGAATTAGGCTTGTTGATACAGGATCAAAATACAAGGCACAATTTCTTTAGAGATGGGGAACTTTAAGAACATGGATAAATTGACTGATTAAGACAAATTCAGGCACTATTTTGTTGATTAAGATTGGTCTCTTCTTAGCCAGCCATCTATATAAAAGCAAACTTTAAGCCCTTATCAGTGTTACAAGGACAGCAAGGCACCTGTTAAAAATTCTTGATGCCCCCATGAGTCTGATAAGCAGCACCTGGCACTGGTAACTGCACACTGAGAGCACACCTCAGCTGGGGGTCTCAGGCCTTCAAGTCAAATGTTATGAACTAGTTCTGAATTTCCAGAGGGGGAATGATGCAGGCAGACTGCAGTGGTGTATATGTTTGTTTGATTTCCTCAGGTCTAGAAAAGGACAAAGACTTTCTTCCACCTTTGGGATGGGGATGTAAGAGTTCAATCCCCTTCTCTGTTTCTGTTATGTTCAGAGAAATGGTAGGTTTACTTCTTTCTATAAAGAATTTGATATATGAAGCAAAATTAAAGCAGAAACATATAAAGCAAAATACATTTCTCTATTCTCAGCTGCTATTTTAGTTCCAAATCTAATGTAAAGCAGTTTCTTGATTTTTGGATTGGATATTGCCTGTCAGGTCTGGTTTATTCCCATTCAATTTGGCATTTATTTGGTGTTAGACAATGACAATGAAGACAAGAGACCCTTCCTACAGTAACTAGTTCTGAGTCTGCCAAATCTATGAGGGTACTAACAGTGGAACAACTTTCAGTCCTGGCATATCTCTGATGGTAGCAAGGACCTGTCTGAGAATGCCAGATGCCTCTAACCAGAAGGCACGCAGCTTGTGATGGCTGTGATCACAGACCACAACATCTCAATCCAAATAACCCACAGCTGCAAGTATGGATGAACCCTCAGGGGATGGGAGAAAAGATGGGTTGTCACAATTCCAAATGTGCCCATAAACCCTAACAAAAGCCTCCTTTAGCCATCTTTGTATCAAGACCGGGATGATTGCTCCCATCGTGTTCCTCTTAAGTAGAGAAACAGATGATGATATCCTCTGCCTATTCCGCTGTTTCAGTCTCCATCTCTATTCTGCAAAGTAATCTCTAGCTACCAACAGATCATCTTCACTTGCTGGAGTTATGATAGCAGTTTACCTTGGGACTGACAGAGTTGTTTAAGGTGGTATTTGTACTGCTACTGGCCAAATTATCAGCATTATGGCCAGCCTTTAGAGTACAGTGATAGTTTAAATGGTGAGGACTCCATTCCCGCTAACAGAGTGGGAAGGAGAGGCATCAGAGAGGAAAAAGTCCTCTAGGATCCGTGCTGCTCTTGGCATGAACACAGCACCAGTGTCTGGGTGGTGCTGGTGGATATGGCTGAATTCTCCAGAACCAATCTCAAACATACAAGCAGTAACCAATCCAACAGTTGGGCTTTTGCCCCCTCCCTTTATATTTCTGCAAAGCACAACATGCCAAATGGACTGGGATATTCAAAAGATTCAGAGCTCAGATTAAAGGAGTGCATTTATACCTACAGTAGCATTGATGTTAGTACAAAAATGCTATCATTTGTTACAGGCTATCAGGTAATCTTATCATCTGTCACCACACAGTTCACTGAAGGGTTTCTGAACCACCTTAAACTGCTTTTTCAAGCTTGTTTGATCTTACCTTTCACTCTGTAATTGAGGTCTAGTTATTTTGGTTGGTAATCAGTCTGCAAGGCCTTCGTTTCCACTCAAGAATTAAAATAGCAACTAAGAATACATTTCACAGCAAACACTTGAAAAAAAATATTATGATTAGTTTACACTGTGTAAAACAATTTACAATAATCTGCTTCAGGAAGAAGTTGCTGCTATTAGGCCCTTCCATTCTTTTAACATTGCCAGCCCATTTGTCTCGCATGCTCCTTTCTCAAGCTAGTATTGCTGTGCTTTATGCATTCTCTTTACAAGGAACTTGTTCTTGAGAAAACACACTGTATTATCACTTCAAAACCCTCTTTGAGACTTTCTTCAGCAAGCCGTTATTTTGGTTGGTAATCAGTCTGCAAGGCCTTCGTTTCCACTCAAGAATTAAAATAGCAACTAAGAATACATTTCACAGCAAACACTTGAAAAAAAATATTATGATTAGTTTACACTGTGTAAAACAATTTACAATAATCTGCTTCAGGAAGAAGTTGCTGCTATTAGGCCCTTCCATTCTTTTAACATTGCCAGCCCATTTGTCTCGCATGCTCCTTTCTCAAGCTAGTATTGCTGTGCTTTATGCATTCTCTTTACAAGGAACTTGTTCTTGAGAAAACACACTGTATTATCACTTCAAAACCCTCTTTGAGACTTTCTTCAGCAAGCCAAAAAGAAATCAGCCTCTTTATTAGTAGGTGGTAAGAGAGACAGATAATTTATGCAGAACTAGAACTGTGAGAGCTGACAACTACCTGCTGCATTTGACTGGGGAGTGCTTTCCCTTCGCTGCCTCGCTCACTGGCTCAAAGCTCTCTTCTGCCAAAGTTACGAGAGGCACAAAAAAGAATTGTAAGAGAAAACCAATTTATGTAGCTGTTTCTCCATTTAGCAAAAACTGGGCTTGTCTGGATTTTTTTTTTCCTCTTCATACACTTGAATGGTAAGAGGATAGGGACAGCTAGCTGATAAAGAAATTAGACAGTTGTTAGCATCCTCCAGTATCCAGGATGTAGCTCTGAACAGAAAACAAAGTTTGGACACAGATGTGAGTATACATACAATGCTGGGGTTTATGATTACTATCAGAAAGAAAGTATTTTTTTTCTTTGTAGGAAAGAGTAGCAATATGCAGTAAAAACCAGAGAAATTTATTGTTCTGGTCAAAATTCAAGGGCATCTCTATCGTAGCTCACCAGGATCAACCACATCTTTTTTCAAAGTACTGTGACAAATAGGCTCATATGAAAAACAAAGGGCACAGGAAACACCCTATGAGCTGTGCAAGTGAAAGCACTGAAGATGCAGGTAGTAAGGATGAACAAGCAAAACCATATGCACATAAGCAGAGGCTTTATTCACAGAAGTAGCACTACAGTAACTGGAGAGGTAACTGAAGTTTGAGTCTGAAGTCTCTGAAGTACTGGTCAGAAGTGCCAGTAATTCAACAGCTTCCATTTTGAATCTGGTAAACTCGTTTTTTGCAGTGAAAGAATTCTAAAGGTGACACCGCATTTCAGGGGAACAAGAATTCACAGATAGGAGGATTCTTTTAAGTAGAAAGAAGCAGAAACAGAGTTGCCTGAATTGGGAAATGAGACTTCCAATGTTCCTCCAGCTCTTCTTAGAATGATGACAGATGAAAAATTAACACTAGACAGCAGAAAGAAAAAACACTGGCCATCTCTAAGTAGCAAGCATCTCCCCAAGACCTCTGGAGATAAGGCCTATGGCATATGTTCTATAAACATAAAGAACTCAACACTGTGGGGAAAGTTGGCAAGAGGAACTGAATGATGCTGGCGACCCTCCTTCCTTTCTCCCATGCGTTCTACAAGGTATGGTAAACAAGTCTTATTATTCATGAAGCTGTGCTTGAAGATGAGCTTCTCGCTAAAATATTGAACTCGTCTTCCAGGACTGCTACTGCTACGTATTTCTGGGTGCTGGTGCTTTCAAACCATGATTTACAAAATTGCTTCCCTAGAATTAATAGAATAATATATATGCACACTTGCACATAAGGAAAAGTGAGTATCATTTATATTTAAAGCAATGCAAAAAGATTATAATTTAAACTAAGCAAATTGCAATTATTGCTCAATCTAGTTGAAGGATTATCTTCTAGTTCATCTCCCTGTTGGCAATACATTTTCAAATGAAATATTTGAACATTGAAGTGGTTTTTAAAATTATCTCCCATATATTTTTCTTGCAGCTATAATTAGAATCTAAACCTATTTTATTCTGAAGGACCTGGAGTGGACCAGAAGATGTGCAAATCAACTGTCAGTGATTTGCATTCATTTGCTTTTTTCTAAGATAATAGGATGCCTTGGATGTTGCTGCAGATCAAATAGTGAATTAAAAATAGTTAATTAAAATTTTAAATAAAGTGAATTAAAAGTTACAAAGATGAGTTCTTTATTTATTAGTTTTTCTCAAATCAACAAAAAGCCTGTTATTTCTAAATTTAAAATAACTTAGAAGTACGTGCTTTTGAGCATCTTCAAAAGGTTAGCCACCAGGAGCATCATATAAAAATTTCTGAACCTATATTCTGAATGTAAAACATTTCAGTACAACATTGTATGAAAAACTTAGCGATACCTATCAAGATCAATACAGTAACTGAAAAAGTGTTGTCTCTTTCCTTTTATCCTGAACTGTTGAATGGGTCCATTGATTTTACTGTTTCACCTGCAAAAAAATCCAACCTTTATACACTATTCCTCATTTTCTCTTGGAACCTTTTAATAAAAGAATTTGCAAAACTCATCACAAAACATTGCCTAGAAAAAATACAGCAACAAAGATATCAGCTATCTACTATGGGCAAACTTACTTTCTTTGACTACTAATCAAAGATGATTATATGCCATTTTAAAGTACTGTTGCATTTGAACTGTTAAGAAAGATGTGTGGTAGTCTTGGTGTAACTGTTTTTACTACATTCACCCAAAAATGGAACGTTTATTCCTCTGAAAACTTGTATGGCTAGATGTCTAATTTTAGTTGTCAAGCCAGGGATTTTTATATAACAATGGTCTAATTCTGTCAACAGCATTATATTCAAAGCTTAAGGGAGAATCCAGATTTCTTAAAACAGAAACAAAGATCATTATTCAGTAGCCTCTTATTTAAATAAGAATGTATCTGTTATGTCTTGTTTCAGATTTGTCCATTTATTCTGATGATCATCCAACATTCCTCATCATGTAATAGTCTTCAGTATTATCCTGGGCTTTCTCCTGAACATGGCTTTTTTTTTTCCCCCCAGATAATGCTGTTGACAGTTAACAAGATGGTGAAAAATCATTACAGGTACAGAAATGATGGGGAAGTGCGTATTAGATTGCTGACTCCTTTGAGACAAGGGTTGTTTTGTCTCCTTCAGTTCATACAAAGGCATGAAAAACATTCCATAAATTTTGGGTTCCTATCTAATAAAGTCATAATCAATGATTTTGTTGTCAAGTATTGTGGGGGAGAAAAAAAAATTCCCTTGATTTATGCTTTTCAAGACTGGGTTAAGACTGCAGGATAATTACTTCTCTGTATTCCTTCAGGCATTTCTTTACAATCTTCCTTCTCAATCTTTAACTCCTTCCCTTTCCTCCCTTAAACTCGCTTTCTGGAAAAGAGCTGAGGCTCAGGTTTGTGCTTATCTGTTTTTCCACAACTCCAACAGAAGTCTTGCTCAGGGTGACATCTTCTTAACAGAAGTGTTAAGAAAAGCAATGCCAATGTAATGTCTCAAAATTCACTGGAAACATCTTTCTCAGGCAAGAGCATCAATGAACAGGTCCAACTATTTTTATAGTTCAAAAGTCTTATTTATTATAAAAAAACCCCCAAAGCCCAAACCCAAGAAAAACCCACAGATATCTTGAGGGATATAATAATAACAAAATGGCACTATATGATCATGCATAACCTATTTGCATGTTGATGGCATAGAGAAGCGCAGTCTGATGAAAAGATTTAAGAACCAAAGGAAAAAGAAAGAGGGGCCAATTAATGTGATGTGCAAAGGACACACTGAGCTGGGATTTTATAGTATATAGTGAAATACTTGTGTTACATATTTCCATCTCATGACTGGCTAAAAAAGATCAAAACTTTTTTATTCCATATAAAGAATGACAGAATATTACAGCAAACATGCAATAAGGAGAAATGTAATAAGCTTTAATAAAAGATGATTATAAGGTTTGATAAGAACTTTTGGAATGTCATCAAATCTGGAATGTAAGATGAAAGCATCTGTATGTAGAGATTGTAGTGTGTTATTTGGAACCCCACAGAGCTAAACTGTGATTAGAACTACATATTTTTCCATAAATTAGCTTTTGTTTTGAATTTCCTGCTGAGATCATATGCAAGTTGATTGAACGTGCAAGTCAATATATAGGTTTTCTAATCCTTTGCTGTTTGTTAGGCTTCATGATATCACGATTACCGTGGTCCACTTGTAGATCAAAGGTACGCGATTGAGGACAAAACAAAATAACCTATAACCTCTTTACAAAACTTCTTCACGTTGATTCAGATCTATCCATAATAATTACCACTCACGTACCTGAACTGTGCAATTATGTAGATGCATAAACCAACCACTACATGCAGATCAACTTGCAAAACCACAGAATTTCCACTTAAATCCGTATTTAAAACCAGAATAGACACGCTGAGTTAAACATCAAAGAGGCCTTTTTACACAACTCTACCTTACCTCAACACCTCCAGTATAAACTTCTAAGCCATTAGCTATCTGCATAAGCAATCTCGTGAAAATCCTTGGTTGAAAAAAACAAGGCTGAAGTCAGCTCAGTGATTGCAGTCATCCCCCTACTGAAACCTCTCCTCCACCCTCTGTTTTAGCTCAGTTCCTCACAGGGACATAGTTCCTCACTACATCACCAGGAATCACGACTGCCTAAGCAGCTGTGTGTCTGGGCCAGAGACACACAGGAGGGACTGGCTACTACACGGAGCATCCTTTATTATATAGTCATTAATGCGTTTTATGTGCATTGGAATAACACACCATGTTCCTCCAGAGGCCTCACTAAAGTGAGACGTGGCTTTTATGAAACTATTCCTGTGAGCAATGATATACTGTAGGTACATGAAAAATACTACTAACAAAAAGCAAACAGAAAAAATAATTTATCATATATGATTTATGAAAGGAACCTATGACATAAAGACAATGTTACTGTTAATTGTTTGTAAGGCCAGTGATTTGTTGCTTGCAAGCCAGTTCGTAAGCCACTTTGTATTTTTTTAAGTGTTATGTAGGCCTTGGGACAAACAAGTTCGGATTACAGTTTCACATTGATTTTTTTCCCCCTTAAAATAAAATCACCCACAACACTGAACTATAAAATCTTACAGGTGATATTAAGAACAGACAGTCTTAGCTCTAAAGTAGCAGTCACTTATAAAATTGATGGAGAAAACCAACTACTCCTTTTACTGTGTGAAAAGATATTGGATCACTAATAAGGATGTGTTTTAAAATTATCCTCTACTTTTGGCTCCAGCTGAATTGAAATAACAAGAAGGATTGTAGCTCTCCTTTTCAAACATGTGGATACCTGCATGTCATTACCGCTACTTGAGATTTTTAACAGGAGAGAGACAGAAAAGAAGCTGCTGGGAACCAAAAACCTGGCAAATAAGTTGAAAACATGAAGAACTATTCCTTGGCAGTGTGAAAAGATTTGGAGCAAGTCAAATGAGGACCCACTGTCCAGCAAAAATGCCTCAATAAAAACTGGTGTGAAACTTGGCATTTCAAAGATGAAAGAGAAGATCAAACAACAGATGAGTCTGGAGCTTTCACAAGTGAAGATAAATTTGTTGTACCCAGTTATTGTGTTACACCTTGTGAAACTCATGTAAATCAGTGGTTAGCAAAGGGTGTTAACTCTACACAGCTGGCTGTTGTTTTAGAGTTTTTAATGAGTATTATTGAAGTAAAAATACTACTCTTCCTGTACCATAGTAATGGTAACTTAGAAGTATTTTTCAATAAAAAACACAGGAAACTTATCCGTTTCTTTACTTAAAGGTTTGTGGGCCTAGCTAATTTTCCAAATGGCCGGTATTCATTTATAATACCTAACTCCCCGCTATATTACTCCTCCTATAGAGTTACTAAAAGAGATGCTTTTGTGTGGTCCTATTTCATCAAATAGGTTGGCAAAACCACTCTGGTTTGGTTTGGTTCATTTTATTATTAAGGGAAATTAAGCATTTCAAGTGCAAATGTCCACATCATATAAATAGTTGTAGCACATTTGTTTTTCCTGGATTATAAAACTACAAATGCTGTTAGAGGTGACGATTCCTAAGAGACAGCAATTTTTTTTGTTTTTGTGAATGAAGTTGTCTGAAATGGCATCCATGTGAAAATAAGGATCTCATATTTAAAGATTCCTGTCTACTTCAGAGGACACCTAACTTTCATCCATAATTAACAACTGCAGTGGAGTAATTACATCTATATAAAACCCATGTGTTCCTGCGATCTCAGTCATAAACATAACATCAAATGATATTGCTCACAGCAAGTTTGGACACATGTACTTGACCTTTTTATTCTAAAGTGCTTGTGTATGGAGAGGTTTACAAAAACCTCATCTAAATCAGACATTTTTAACAGCATGAATTTTTTAAAGCATTCAAAAAGAGACCAAACAGTTCTATTCGCAGAAAAGATTCAAGAAAAGATTGCAATCTACAGAAAAGATGCAATTTATAAAAGATGCAATTTATACACAAAACTACCAGTTTTAATACATATTATAATGTGAATTATTATATGTGAATTATGTATTATAATTCACATATCACAGCAGACAGCACGTCTCTAAGGGCTGGCTTCTTTCTTCACAGACACGAGTTAGAAATTAATGGAAACTACCAGCAAAGAAGAGACGACTGTAATACTATGTCCACAACAACTTGAGTTATCACCTGAGTAATTTCATATCTGCTTTGCAAAACCTCTTAAGTATAAGTATACATTTGAAGTATTACATATGCTTACATACTACTAAAATATACCACACGTTTACCTCCATTGATAAAATAGGAACTACATCTCTAAACTACTCTAAGCTTGCTATTTATCCAGAAAAGTAGCTGGTGTATTTTAACTTCATTTCTCATTAGACTGAAAAATTGCTACTCTTTGGGAGTCTGCCAGAAGATTATAGGAGGGGCACAGAAGGGCCCACATCTCTACATAACGTGCTCGCAAGAGACTTCAGTATTCTGAAACACCATCCAGATTTTGAAAAACCATCATATTGCATCGCAGTATGATGGCAGAATGACACAGTGTGGTACCTATGGACAATGACATGATGTCATCTTGCAGTTTATTACCACACCTGTTATATTGCCAGGATTACTGAGTTTCAATTTGCTCCTCTGGGCAAAAGTGGAAGGGTGACAGGACTATTGCCAAAAACCTTGTGATAAATCTTAATTAGAATACAAGCCTTTTTCGGAGCAGAGGTGGGTATGCTCCTTGACGGATTAACTTTTTTAATCCCTTGAAATCTTGTCAAGTCTCTTTTAACCTCCTGACTGTCAATTACATGTTCCTACATCCTTCTGTGTGAGGATTATCCTTCTCAATGAATGTTTTACTCTCAGTGCCACTAACAATAATAGCATGTGACATCCACAACACCAATCAAATATTAATACGGTGCACTCCTGAAATAGTAAATATTATATTATGCTTTGCACTTAGTCTGAAACACAGCAACAAGATCTTTGCTTAAAAAACATCAGCTAAAGGCATTATCCATAATGGTATTCTTGCAAGAGACAAGAAAGTATATTTAATGTTCATGCTTGAAGACATAGATGTTCAGTATGTTTAGATTTTGACCAATTTCAATGAAAGACGTTAAAAACATTTTCAGCCCAATTCGGTGGTAAAGTATCACAACTTCATTTTCTGACTAGTCATTCTCTGCCTCCCAGTTTTGAAAGAAAGAATGTGGTAAACATAAGAAATTACATTATCATTTACAAAGTATTTCTACACTAAGGAGGCACAATGAGCTCATCAGAAATGCTGTAAACATTATATGAAACTCCTATAGACATCTAAAAGTCATGGCTATGGGATAAGGAAAATACATTTATCTCATGTTAGACATAGCTGAAAATCTCTGCAATGCAGAAAGTCATGGAAGTACTAGCTGTAATATTAAGCTTCATGTTAAAGCATAAAAACAGTGTGGACAGTCACATGTGTATCTGAATACTGTCATTTACAAAGAACATGTCAGAAATGACTGAAAGGAGTTGCCTGAACCGATGTTAGTAAGGCATGGCCTACAAATATCAATTATCCGGCTTTTATAGTTCTGGTTTTAAAAATTATGAAGTACTGAAATGGAACTAGGAGACTGGTACTTCAGACTTCGAGGACTTTCCTAAGGTCCATTCAGGATGCTAAAATCCTTTAGAAATTTCAGGAGGTGGTTACTACCTGCTAAATAATTGTGCTGTACTGCATTCACCAGGTATACGACCACACACTGAAGGCCCTCTCAAGAGACCACACACCCTTTGGTCCTGCCTTATAGTCAGACCACATTCCTGCTCTTCTGTCAGAGAAGAGCAGCATGTGGCACTGATGTCTAAAACAGGCAAACGGATTTTGACAGGCGCAGAGCAGAGCCACACATGCTGGGGAGGCAGAGCCCTACACACGGCGTTGCCATCAGAGGCAGCCAGCTTCTGGCTGCCCATGACATTTGGAGCTGCGTGAGACCTGGAAATGTCCATTCTGGACAGAAGCAAGACATCACTATGTACCTAATCCACAGCTTCTTTGAGAGGCAGCCACTTCCAACTCCCACCAAGCCTGAACTGATACCAGATACCTTTAAGTTGGGAAAAGAAAGGATGACAGGGAACACTGCTGCTGCCTCCAAATGTCCTAGAGACACCCGGAGCCTTCCCTAAAAGCCCCATGGACTGTTAAAATGAGAAGTTGCCTACGACTTTGCAAGGAGTGATGTACTTTCTATAGTGCTGGAGACACTGGCTGCCTTCACAGCTCCAGATATAAGCATGCACTGAGCAAGAACATGAGACATTGATGTGGTCCTCCTAAGTGCTTGGTGCAACTGGACAACACTAAGAAGCCATGCTTAGATAGCGGATATGCTTTCTCAGAAAGGTTCATATAAGAGAAGTTTCCCTGCTGTAGATTTTTGGATGGTAGTTTGAATACATTGTGATACGTGGATTTGGTAAACCATAAAATCTCAGAGCACTTTCTTCAAATGATGACCACAGACCAAGAGGAAAGGTGAAATATTTCTGATTTTTTTTTTTTAGAATCAGATATATAAATGTATTAGCTACCTCAATGCCTCTAATTTGATGGAAAGAGAAATGGCGTGAGAGCATAAACCTGGCAAACTGTAAAAATCTGCCACATATCTGCAGACAGAGAACATATTTCCAACCCACACACCTCAGTGAAGCTCCAGTCATAGCTAAGGACCCAGCAGAACCTAGGGAAGCAGAGAGAAATGGGGAGAGAATGCAAAAAACCAAAAGTTCTTGATGAAGCTCTCAGTGACAATAGCATTACAATACTCAAAATTAAATGCAGGTCAAAGAGAAAAACAGTTTCTATAAACACATAATGAAAGTAAAGGTGATTAATGGCAACTAAACTATATTCTCCCTCATGCCTGTTAATTACAATACCTATGCTGGGTATTGTAATAAAAATTTCATTTAAATGGCATTATTAATTAAGTTGTTTTCCTCATTCCTGGCAGTAATTGAGCTTTACAAACAGCAGAATAATATTAACTTGGCATTGCAATCAAAAAGAAATATTATATTGTTCTTTATTGATAAAGTGAAATAGATTCCTTTTGATTACAGGTATATTTAGTCATTGCTTTAGTCACAAAAATTCAGTTCTATAATTGTCATGGTTATAAGTCCATTATTTTTGGGGAGGGTGGTTCTGCCCTACTATGACTTCTGCCACTGAGCCCAACAGGAAAGGCATCTGGTCCTCTGCAATCTGGGAATAGATGTGAATGCCAGCAGCTGTCACGCTAAATCCTGAGTAATATGGGAGAACCACAGACAACAAACTTGGAAACAGCACTGGAGACATGGAAAGTTAACCTCAGTCTGCAGAAACAGACAATTTTCTAATTTTTAAGGATTACTTAAAACTCACCTGCAGGATAGTTAATTGACCCTCAGCTGTAATTTTCACACCCTGCATCCTTCTGTGTCAGTCTCCTCTAATGATGGAACTTGTTTGCTGTTTTTCCTGGCCACCTCCTTCTTCTCTTTCTACCTTAAAACCTCTTAAGTTGCTCTGTTATTATTCTCAATAAATTTTTGAGACAACTCTGAATATAGTTGTCCATTATTAGAAATCTATTAGCATATAAATTTTCAGCTTACTTTAAATGTCTTGAGATGATGATAAAACTAGTAACATTTTCAGATGGACAAAAAGCATGAATGCACAATATAATAACCACAGAATAAGCACAATGTATCTATTTTTATACAAATGTGGAAAATATGAATTATCTGTAATTATCAAACACGGCTTTCAAGTCTGGTATCTCTTTTTGGTTCACATTTCATTTGCTTGCATTATGACTGTATGGTCATCTCTGTGTCATAGCAGAACAGCAGTTTTTCTACTGTTTCTCATAGAATGAAATATAAACTACAATATATGTTTTCTCAGAAGATGTTTCAGTTGTTAAGTCTAAATGTTAGCTTTCTTTTCTGTCCAAAATGGATTTGCTTAACTGTTCACAGCAAGCAGTAGCGATAAAAATAGTCCTGTGGCCTTTTTAATTAAATAAAATTCCTTTTTTCCTTTTTTTTTTCCCTACAGAAGAGATGTCCTTCTGTTATCACTGATATTTAAACATTTGCTTTATCACAAAGAATAGCTGGCTGGTGCATATTCTTGTCCTGACCATCGACTGCAGAGCTAAGGCTAACAAAATGATCAATCCCAAGGTACACAGAGGGTAAAATGCTCAATAGACTTGGAAGTATGACAGATTGTTGTGAAGAAGTCGGGACAGCAGAGGCCTGACTAAATAGGTCAGGTCTCACTGTATATTCAAAGTATGTTTTATGTTAATAGAAACCTATTTAGTAGACATAAGACAACATTCATGACAGATGCATGAAATCTTCCAGCGTACAGCTCTTCAAGCTTACTTGACTGAATCTGGTATTGTGTAATTCCAGCACTGACTGAGGAAAACTGCTCACCTCTTCAGTTCCATGCACAGTGAAAATGGCACTAACTTCTTGTATTGTCCTAGACAATGTCAAGATAGTGCCATTGGCAGTGGAGAATCAATTGCCAAAGCAATTCCTGGGGAAGAAAGAGGGGCCCTGATGTCCCCAAATTCTCATTAATTCCATCCAGTTGTTGAATCTACACTAAAGAAGAAATAATCAGTACAGTACCAATCAGTCTGTTAATATAGCTGTTCAGAGTCTGTGCTATGCAACAACATATTGGAAACAACTCCTCCTGACTGATGTAGTTCTCTGTAATGGAACAGTGGATTTGTCTGTTAGAAAAAAAACACACCCAAGAACAACAAACTCCTCCCCTTAATAAAACCAAGAGCGGACAGAGAAGATCCCAAAAGGTAGAACTGAAGGATGGAGGTTACATACGAAACCTTGATTTGATGCTTATGTTTGACCTAGGAGTTGCTCTACAAAACTTTCCCTTCATTCATTCACTGCAAATGATGGATGCTGAACGAAGCAGTAAGTCATGGGGAAAAGGAGGACAAAGTTCTGTTTTGTTTTGCACATTGTAAAGCTGGACTCTATTTCTGGCTCTCACACAGACTCCCTGTACTAAGTTTGGGTAAAACTATTAATGTGTATATAGAAAGAGGTCAAACTAAGGCAACTTCATATTTCTTACTCTTTCATGGCTTAAATTTAATACTGCTCTTCCTAGCCTTCCAAACAGGGAAAAAGCTTCTCAAATGTTCATGTTGGAAAAAACTTGGTCGTTTTCTTCCTTGGTTGCAAATCTGATTATGGATAGCAGTTAAGCAAATGAGCAGCTTGAAGAAATTCCAGTGTAATCTTGATTCCAAAACAAGACAGTTTATATTCTTTATTCACCATCTTTTTAACCCATTATTTCAGGGAGCTTTTCTTTGAATCCTTTACTCTAAACTAGAGCTATTTTTTAATTCCACTCTTCTATATGTTGCTGCACTATCTTTTGGTTTAGCACTTGCATGTTTCTGTTGCTTAATTCCTTGTTTCTCGACTATTTAACAGTAGATGAAGCCTCTAAACAAAGGACCAACATTTTCCACAACTCACTTCTATTTGCTCTAAAAATTAGCAGGTCTCATTGACAAGAATGGTAAACGTAAATGTTTTGTACATTGCAAAATGGTTGAGAGAGACCATGAGGGCTAGAAAAGCAAGAATATGCGGGGAGGCTAGAAGTGAGACTTTCTTTCCTTTAGACTGAAATAACATTTTCAACTCCTTGTGACCCCCAAGACTGCATTAAGTGACCTTACAATGCAGCGTTTGCTCTGGTCTCTCCCCATGCTGACATCCTCTGCTCTCAACTCCTCTTTGTAGACTTTGTAAATGTAGGAGTCTTTCCTGTCACAGTGATGGAAGAAGTGCAAGACAGACCAGACTCTCGATGCAGCTCCTTCCTCTGGCTAGGCTAATTGACGGAGCAGTAATTGACTGAGCAGTTCTGCGAAGGTAGACATGAAGTCTAGCAAACTGTCTCTTCTGCCTTATGTTGCCTGAGCAGAAGCAGTGGGATTTGAAGTCACTTTCTCTACCCCATATCCACTGCAACTAAGCCTGGACATGACACATTCATCTCTCTGCCTTTCTGAGTTACACCACCATTCACCGGGTGAGTGGTCCTATTAGTTCTTCAGTCTGCAGCTGCCACAAGTCACACAGTGGACACCAGCGACACTATGTTCCTTAACAATGTGTCCTGGCATATTTCACAGCAAGGCCTGTAGCATTTTCACACTTGTGGCAACAAGTTCAAAACATGTCTCAAACTGGTTTTACAAATGTGACACACCACCTCAGCTACTGTAAACCTCAGCAGACTACCCAGACCACTGTGTTAGAGGCATGTCACGTGATGCTAGAGGTCACACAATACCACAGTCCTTCCCATCTTTTTATGTTATGACCAATTTCCTACTCAGTCATTTTCCTTTCACACCTATGCTATGAAATGGTTAACCAAGATGAAGGGCCATTTCCATCCTACATCAATGATTTCCACCGATTTATACTTGGATGGCCTATTAAATGGAGAGTATTTCTGATATTACATCTGTAGAGATGGGAAAACCACATATATAAATGAGTGTAATCCATTCATGGCTTTATGGACCCAAAGTTCTCTAGAGAGTGTCCCTGAGTGCTGGATTTTACATTTAGATTGCTGAGTTAGCTGAAATATGTGTAATATCACCAGTAGGCAAAGAGCTCCCTATTGACTATGGGCAGAGGAAGGCCCTTGTGCATTGTTTATTTCAGCAAGGATGTGAGCTGGCATGCGCCCATGAAATGTTGTACAGCTATATTTGTTTTTTTTTTTTTACAGGGTATGTGAATAAATGATGTGTGGAGCTGAAAGCTCTCACTCACTGGAAAGCTCGGCTCTTTTTCCCGAATACAGGACTACAGGCGCATTAGACATGCTTGTATTTCTTAATGTGCCTGTGGGAGAAATAATCTGGTACAGCTATCTTCTTGTGCCCCTCAGATTCATAAGTAATCTGGCTCTTTGGGGCTAGCAAAGTGTAGAGCTCAGCGCAGAATCAGGTCTTCAATATTTTACTATCTGTATGGCTGTTTTTCCCAGTTCTTGACAGTGACACTTCATACTGAATTCCTTCTTTCGTATTTACGTATTTATTTAGTAGCAGATGTTTGCTTCTGATGACTTATGAGACAACATTATGGAGACTGAGCACAATTAATGAGTTTTATAAATGGGATTATTTCAATCCCACTTTAAAAAAGATGTAGTGTCACAGCTTAAGTCTAAATCACACCTTTATACTCCTGTGTACATTCACACAAAACATCCACAAATCCAATGACTGAAAGGGGCTGGACAGCAGTGGCAAGCCCTACATTTGCATACATGCCTTTTGCTCTTTGGGGCTGGCAGCTGAGGTGGAAAGGGTGCTCAGGGAGCTCTGCTTTGCTGGGTCAGAGAGGAATTTCTCCAGCTACCCAGTTTCTTGTGTTGTTCACAGGAGCTTCAGCCAGTAAGAACTACTTCAAAGGCTTTATACAGCTTATGCTGTGCTTTGGATT
Source organism: Aptenodytes forsteri (assembly GCF_000699145.1). Classification (NCBI taxonomy): domain Eukaryota; kingdom Metazoa; phylum Chordata; class Aves; order Sphenisciformes; family Spheniscidae; genus Aptenodytes; species Aptenodytes forsteri. The sequence goes on along the minus strand of NW_008795127.1, from coordinate 929,918 downwards.
GAAAAGTAGCAAGCCTGTTTCAACAAAGGCAATGAAGATTTAAGGACTATAAGGCCTTCTAGACTTTATTATTAATTTACACTGATTTTAAAAAGAGGGAGGGAAGGAGAGATTGACTCTCCTCTTTCTATTTTCTTTCCTTGACTTCTTAAGACTCTCAATCTGAGTCAAAAAATACCAAAAAACAGACCCTTACACTTATATTTCCATAACTGTGGTGACTTAAACTTCTAATTAACAAATCAGTTAAAAGAAAGTCTTTGAAGATCATTTATGGACCCAGAAGTGAAAAAATCTGTAATCTGGACAAATCTGTGGAATTTACAAGCACAAAAAGAGCCTGTTCTGTTTCCTTATTAAAGTCAATGACATTTTTCTCACAGACAAGCGCTGCCCAGCACAAAAATAACCTGTTCTGTTTCCTTATTAAAGTCAATGACATTTTTCTCACAGACAAGCGCTGCCCCCATTAAGTGCTTAAAACTCAAATTATATAATATTTATAGCGAACATTTATGAAATTAAATAGTTAGATGAAGAAATAAAGGAAATCCTCTAAAATAAAAATTGGGAAATGGAATTTAACAAACAAATAGAGAAAAGAGAGAATAATTACAAATAAACAACCCATAAGAGAGGAGTAAGTCTCCATCTTCTCTGTATGTTGTCCTTTTGGACAATTATTTTCCCTGTATAGCAAACAAAAGTCTGTATTAGACTTTTGCTCTAGCTCTATACACAAACATATGTGTATGTAATGATGAATTAAGTGATAGTTAGTATTCCTAAACACTGTACTAGTTATATTTCATGCAAAATGAGAGGAAAAGAGTTCCATGGATATGCTGCAAGTTATATTCACAATTTTTACAGCCTGTATTTTTTACAAATACTTTTATAAGAACTAGACACCACATAGCTTAATTGCAGTTCAGATACTTCTTTGAAGTTAATTCACCCACTATCATGCTGCAGAATGCTTGCAAAATATTCAGATTTTCTATTTCCTCTAAACAATTGGGAGTTTTCATTATATCATTGTGGTTTTTACCGTTACCAAAAACTTTGTTAGTTAAAGGTTAGTATGTCACAGTCCATATACAATCCATCAGACATCCCTATTCATGGTGACAGTTATAAAAAATGGGACTCACCTATGAAGTAGGACAGCAGTATTGCCAGCAGCACTGAGACCCCTACAGCACAGAGTGCGGTACATTTCCAGCTACAGTACTTTGAAGACTTCTTGAATTTAAAAGCACTTCTGGATAGAGTGTTCCTAGGTAGTGGCCGAGTAGGAGGGGAATAAACAGAGCCGGATGCCATTGTGTACCCTGGCGTTGCAGTACTGAACAGCGGTGTGGTCCCTGTTCCTGTTTTGAATAGGAAATGCCTGTGGAAGAAAGAGTGTATGGTAAAGTATAAAAGTAAGTAAAGCTGGAGCACAGGTAGTCATACCTCTTTTGTTTAATGTTGCCTATGTTTCAGATATCTAACATCATCCAATCTACAAAGGGTCATAAAAGCAATACTCATTGTGACACTCACACATAAAAAAAGTACTTTCCCTTTAAGAAAATACCGACACTGCGCCCCCCCCCCCCTTTTTAATAC
>NW_008795127.1:923406-927900 GCF_000699145.1 Aptenodytes forsteri | reverse complement strand
AAAGAAAACCCCGACACTGCGCCTCCCCCCCCATTAGTAATACATTGGTATCCAGACAGGAAACAGAACTACCCAAAACACGGTATGGTAGGGAAGAGGTCTCTCAGAGTTTATCCGACAAGTAGGGACAGGCTTTCTGCTGCTGTTTATTTTTGTTGGCTTCCGCTACAGACTACAGGGAACTCCATTAAAAAGTCAATAATGAGCAATCTGACTACAGCCCACACTACTTATCACAGCTTTCCTGGGTTAAGTACAAAGAAAACAGCAATCTCTCAGATACAAACTTTTGGCAACTTTGCCAAAATTAGTCATTTAAAAGATTTTTTTTGTATCCTAAATAGTCAGTTCACTAATTCATATCCCCTCGCACATAATCTTACCGTAACAAGATCTGATTATGGATACAGCAGCTAGTTACAGCCTGGGAAGTAGTCTAAAGAAATATATTTAGTAAGTGCTCAGCCAGCAACAGACATGAAAAGCAAGGCCAAAGTTAAGACACACTCTGTGAGTTACCAGTAAACTTAATTTTGTTCAATTAAAATTTCTAAAAGAAATACTACTCCCTGAGCCTATCTACAGTTGAATCCTTTAATTTTAGTTCATGCAAGCGTAAATATTTTGGAAGAGCCTCTAAGCGTGGCATATACTACCTGGAGTTTTTCTGCTGATGCACGTATACAACTCTACAAACAACAAAACCTCAGCCACACAAAGATCTTTCCACCAAGGTTTTTTCCACCAATTTGTTATGTTGGCAGATCCGTAGTGTAAGGCTTGGCCTTACCTAATAAGGCTTTGCAAAATGAATACATAGCTAAAAATGGTAAGAAAGCACACTGTGGAGAATTTTGAACTTACCAAGCGCACGAACAGCTGAACAGAACTAGAGAGGTGTTTGCATTTTTTAATATGTAAGAGACACTCATAAATTGCTGATACCCAGGTCCTCCTGAAGCCAAGTGCATACCTACATTGTGTTTGCCTTCTGCATGCCACCTATACCGTATGGGTGAGAGGATCTAGCACCAAATGAGCTAGCTGTGGAGGGGAAAGCCCTCTAGTTACACCATGTGGCACTGTGGACTGCTTCTCAGCTGATGGGAATTTCATCCTCCAGGATTCACGCTTGGATCCTTGCATAGTAATGGACCAACCTATACAGGTATAGCGGCTTCATCAGAAATGAGCTGTAGAGACACTAGAAATTAATTTGCCTCACTGCAGCCTGAGAAAAATACCAGCAGTTGATAAACAAGGTTGTTATTTGCAGGTGATTTTGCTATGGGACGTTAACAGATGAACTATAACATCTTGGCATAAGCCCTCTCCTTGAAAATATTTGCATTACAAACATGATCCCATGAAATATGCTACATAGGTTACTTCATTTTGAACAATGTTAAACCTTCTGGCAGTAACAACAGAGGATACGCACTAGATCTACCGATGCATAACAGCACACCCCAATTTTTCTTGGCTTCTGAGCTCAGTCGATTACCAATGATTTCAAAAGACAAAGCCCTTGTGGTTTAAATCCTAAGAAGGTACTTCATTAAAAGTTGTGACATTTTCTATGTAGCAAACACCAAAGTAGTAATAACTAGCCCTATGTAAAAAATGTTTTACACCTTACAACACCATTACTTTGATTTTACAGACTCACAGAAGCATGTAGATTCATTAAGTCCTGATAAAGTGTCTTATCTACTTGACCTTTACTGCACTTTTATTTCTGGCTACATATGGTAAATGCTATGTCCAGGTATATTTCACAAACAATATCTACACAGATCTGAAGAAAATGCCAAACACAAAGGTGGCTGTTTCCCTCTCTATGTGCAATGTGTACTGTTTTGGGGGACTGAAGGAAAGCCCTACAGTAGATATAATACTCCTCCTCCTAAACATCAGCTTCCACGTTAAAAATAAGAAGCTGCCTGACCAACCTGCAATTTTCACATCCTCCTGCTCTCACTGCTAGGCTCAAAATGGAAAATAGCATTGTACGAGCACTTGAATGGAACTCCATATACTCTAAGCTTTAACAAAATAATCATAGAATGGTTTGAGTTGGAAGGGACCTTTAAAGGCCATCTAGTCCAACCCCCAATGCAACAAAACAGTCAGACTCTGATCTTTTCCTTTTTTTCTTTTTCCTCCGAGAAAGTGAGAGCTGAGACGTTGGCTTTGGTACAGCACAGCCTGCTAGAGACTGTAATCCATATTCTCAAAGCCTTTGAGGAGTTAATCCCATAGATAAACTCGGGAGATGGCCACATATCTGTGGTGGTTTGAGCTGTCATAGCTCTGACAGTCCACCTCAGGCATCAAGGCAATGAAAGAAAATTGTAACTTTTATATGTGAATTCAGCAGTGTGTAGTCCTAGGCAGCACACAGCATGACTCCTCCTTTAAGCTATTTCTCCTTTGCTTCGAATCCCATGAATACAATGCCAGAGTGGTTGCACCGGCTGGCTGGAGAATGCCGAGGGAAAAATAATCACAGAAAACCCAGCACTGGCATCTTCCTCTGGGTTAAGAAAATTTGTTTCGATCTCCCTATGCCTAATGAGTGGAGTTACTAACAAAGTTGTCAGAGACTCCTGCTACATTAACTCCCAGTGATAAGTATTTAAAGCGTAATGCTATCAGACTTGCACATCTTGTCTGCCTCACTGAGCCATGCCAAACAGCGTTCCTATGAGACGCTCAGAAGGGTATGGTATCTGACAACAAATCCAGGCTGCTTCCAGATAATGCCGAAATTCTTATGCTCTTGAAATACAATCTCTCCACAAATGATTTTAATTATCTATATATCCATCTACCTTGACTTTTCAAACCATGGAACTCGAATAGCTAATTTCTAAAGCCTAAACTGTTTGCACTGCTTGACCAGGCACTGACTTACCAGCAATTACACTATGTTTCATCTCATAGGGTGCTTATAGCATTTGCAATAGTGTATCTTCCATTCAAAATTGATCATCTAACAAGCACTTGCTAGATCTTCATGTAAGCAGCAATTATGTATTTTATTAAGCTTTAGAGTACAAGAATCCAGTGAATCATGCTAATATTTTATGAAACAAGCTAACTCTGTTTTTATTAAATAGTTCAATTCAATTTTAAGGCAAATAATCTCCTATTTTTACATTTATTCAATATATATTTCGGTCTGCTTATTCAATATATGTTTCTATTAAAAAGTGCAGCTAATGTTAACATTTTAGGGGGGAAGAATTCAGTACCTAACAGACCTAAACTACAGACTGGTAGCAAAATATAAAGTTAGGTCATAAACTAATCCTTGAATGCAAAGACAGCTGGGAAGTCCCCTTATTTCACATATGGTAGGCATTTTTCTTAAGCTTCCACCCTTAAAAGATAAGACAGAAATACAGCATGAAAAACCTCAAAGATGTCAGCTCAGAAAACAGAAGCATATGAATAAAAGTAAAATAATCATGCTTTTAATTTAACTCCGTACTCTCTGAGCACCAAGTGCTGGTGTGCACCTGCTGACATGCAGACGATTTTCTTCCTCCTCAAGTTGGGGGAAGGATTCACACCAAATAAGATTTTCTCTGTGCTGCCACTTCCTCTGTGGAAAATAAAATTGAAGCACCCTCTACTAAATTCAGTACATGGGAAAGCAGGAGGCGAAAAAAAGTGATAAACCCCCCCCATGAGTTGGGCAGAAAGATTAAGTTAACTGAAAACTGTCTTTAGAGAAATGGACATAGATTATCAAAACATTCAAGGACAGTAAGGCTCAGACCATAAGCCGAAATACTTCTGATATAAGATAGCCAAGTGTCCAGCAACAGAAACGTGACTTAGAATAACTTTCTTTATGAAAGGATCTCTGAAAAAAACTTTTGACCCCAGTTTAGAAGAAAATGGATACTATGCATCAATGAATGCAATATTACATAAACATGTCTGGAAGGCCCTAAACTCCAGACTGCCAGAAGCACAGATATTATACAAATAAACTATCACCAAGCAAAAAGGAGTATTCCGCGTTACTTTTAAATAGACTGGTCTCAATTTGTATAGAATTATTGCATTAACATTCCTAATATAATTTTTACATTAGATACATGACAACTTTGTTTTTTAGCTTATCCTGAAATTGCTTCACCTTGCAAAAGATTCACTGCGATCTGTAGCTACGATTTCTCTGGTTTTGGGCATCATATATAGAATCATAGAATCATAGAATCATTGAGGTTGGAAAAGACCTCTAAGATCATCGAGTCCAACCGTCAACCCAACACCACCATGCCCACTAAACCATGTCCCTAAGCGCCTCATCTACACGTCTTTTAAATACCTCCAGGGATGGGGACTCCACCACTTCCCTGGGCAGCCTGTTCCAATGTTTCACCACTCTTTCAGTAAAGAAATTTTTCCTTACATCCAATCTAAACCTCCCCTGGCGCAACTTGAGGCCATTTCCTCTCGTCCTATCACTTGTTACTT
>NW_008795127.1:919981-922082 GCF_000699145.1 Aptenodytes forsteri | reverse complement strand
TGCATCCAATAAAGGATGGAGATTCTCCTTGGCTCTCTTCTTGTCATTAATATATTTGTAAAAACTTTTTTTGTTGTCTTTAACGACAGCGGCCAGATTGCGTTCTAAGCCAGAATGCTTTGCATATACTTGGAAGGCGTGAAAAAGCCTACCTTATCATTTCCAACAACTTTCTTAGCAGCATTTTAGTTCTGCGTTAAAGTATTTCAGACAGCACAACCACACCAATGGAGTGCTGAATCCCATGGCAAATATGTCACAATGTATTAAAAGTCACACAGGACTTTCACAAAATTCCTACTAAATAAGGAATTGTGAATAAGGCCTAGCAAAATTCTACAGAACTTCTCTAAGTATGTCAGAATATATATTGTATTTTACCACCTTGCCAGTGAGATTTAAAGGCAGCTATTGTTATTTTGTGCAACGTTATTATTTAGATGATGACTGCTGTCACAGAATAAAGGTCAATATCGCTAGGCCTTATGCATATACAACAACAAAACAGTCCTCACCTTAAGAGCTACAATACCATTGATCCTGAATAAAATTGTATTTAGAATATATGTGCTTAAAAAACCCTAAATCCCTCCCTCCTTCACGTTTGAATCTTGTGCATTGTTGCATACTACCAGCACCTGAAGAATCTGGAGCAGAATAAAGCTATGAGTTTGGTCATGTTTCTGAATAGAGATTTCACCGTGATCAGTAACAAATGTCATAGTGCCATTGCAGCATGGGTTTTCTTGCAGTACTGTCTCCTATACTGTCCTACATGCAGTCTGTTTGGTCAGTTCCATGATGGTGTTAATGATAGGCGGCTCTTCAGATCATTACAGACCACTACCGGAAGATCATTGAGGAAGAACAGCTATAACACTCAGAAGACTGCACTACAAAAGGCATTCAATGTCAGAAATGATCTCTGACCTGGGCTTTTGAAGGAGGTCTCTGTCTAAAAAACAGTGTAAAGGGTAGGAGTCCCGCAAGCATATGTGGTACAATGAGCAAGTTAGTTCAGTCCAAAACTGTGCAGAAGGAGGATAATCCTATTTGATAGAGAACAGTTACATGTGCAAAATCTGTGTGTAGCTGTAACCAAATAAGCAGAAACAGGCATTACCGCAGTAGGGCAGATCACCGGGAACAATACCCTGTCTGAAAGTCGCCAGTACAAAAGGAGGGGATGAACGCCTTCCAGACTACTTATTCAATAACAGCTCACTCGTTCTCTAAACAGTCCAAAACTCACGCTCTCACTGATGTCTTGTGGCGTTTTGTTCTGTAGGCTGAACATGCATCGTGTCAAAATGTATTTTCTTCTGTCAATTTCAATTTAAATTCAACTGATTGTTCCCTTGTTCTTGTATAATGAGTATGTACTGTTTGCCCCGCAGTACATAAAGACAAAATTTTTATAATATTACTGTTTGATTCACTTTATTTTTAGGGTAAAACATACAAAAGTATTAAAAAGTAATTGCCTAAAGCAAAAAAGCAAAATTTAGGCTCTTTATGGGTCAGGCAAAGGCAACCGTGGAGTTGAGGAAAGCTATTTTCAGATACCTGTTGTTTCAGTGCAGAATATAACAAAACTGACATTTGGAAGACGACAGAATAGAAAGTGACTTGAGGAGAGGTGAAAGAGGAAAGGAAAACTATCCCCAACATTTTTTGCATTTGTTTCTTTTACCCATAGGTACCAGAAGACCCCCATCGCCATTGCTGTTATCAAAATGTTCCCAGGCACAGTAGAGTAAGATGATAAGCAAGCAGCAAAAGCAAAAAGCAGCCACTAACGAACACTAGACTCTAATATACAGTAAGACAAGCAAGCCCCATGGCAAGCTTCTTCAGACAGGAGCCTGCTGATTAATAGCTAAACAGCAGTAACAGCTATAAATTCAATCTAGCACACTCCAGTCAAATCTGTCATTATCTCGAACCCTTTGAGCCCCACGTTAGGTGCCAGAAAGGACTCTCATGGTTTAACCCCAGCCGGCAACTAAGTACCACACAGCCTCTTGCTCACTCCCCCCCGGTGGGATGGGGGAGAGAATCGGAAGGGTAAAAGTGAGAAAACTTGTGGGTTGAGATAAAG
>NW_008795127.1:859249-919707 GCF_000699145.1 Aptenodytes forsteri | reverse complement strand
ACTCGCTGGTGGGGTGGGGTGAGAAGCAGAAAAGGCCTTGACTCTGTGCAAGCACTGCTCAGCAATAGCAGAAACTTCCCTGTATTATCAACACTGTTTTCAGCACAAATCCAAAACAGCCCCATACTAGCTACTAGGAAGAAAATTAACTCTATCCCAGCCACAACCAGCACATTGATTCATCTGTTCTCCTTGCAATTTGAGAAAAACCCTGGACATATTAGCAATTACCAGTACAGGGGACCACTGTTGGCTCAAAAGATCATGGTACTTAATACTTGACTCTTCCAGCCCAGGCAATACCATTCTGCCTTCTGTAATCACAGGTTAAGTACTTTATGAAATGAGCACACCAATTTTTACATTGTGGAACATAGGCTAATCTTCCCCCCAAAACCAACTCAAATCTGCCAGTATCTAACTCTATTTAAAAATTATCTATTTGCCTCTAAGTACTGTTGAATCTGTGGACACTAGTATATGAATTAAGACATTTGTAAGCAAGCACAGGTAAATGTTCTTATCCATTCTGCTAAGGTCCTCAATCCATTTCCCTGGATTCACTCCAAGGCACGAAGTGGTAATATCTACACCTTAGACATCTAGAATTAGAAACATGTCAGTCATATTCCCCCAAGCCTCAAGAGGCGGTAAAACCTTCTATCGAATCCACATTGAGTGAACGCAGGTTGAGAGAAATGTAAGTTTTAGTGAATTTATTTTGGTGACATATTTACCTCTCAGGACCAATACTTCAGGACACATGACTTCTCTGCTCGAAATTTGATAGTACTCCTAATGACTTGGTTTTGATGTTTATTATATGTTTCTGGGAATAAAAACTGTAATTATTCTGTTTTGTAATGAATACAGCTGTGATGATTGCTCACCTGAACTAAAAATAAAATACCAGATTTTCTCCAAAAATGGTCCCAATTCAAAATGCACGTATCTGGAGACAGCAGCAATCTTTCAAAAGTGTAATGGCACCTTCTACAACAGTTTGGCAGCACCATGAGGCCACTGTAAGCAAGTAAGACATAAGGGTAGCTGCAGCTTTACCTTCTTATTTCTCTGATGGTCCAAAGGGGCATAGGAAAGTCAGACAGAAGAGACTTCCCAGGTTTGGGAGCTCTCATTCTCTACCTCAAATACGTCATTACTGACATATGCAGAGATAGTGTATGCTTATCTCTGTGTGAAGACCTAGCATTTTATTTGCCATTTCCATACAAAGAAATCAATTAATCTGAAGAAAGTAACTTCAAGAGAGGATGGATATATCCAGCTGCAGCTATTTTAGTTTGCTCCAACTTCTCTCATTTACGTTTTTGTATTTATCTCTCCCTGACTTTCCTTAATGCAAACCAGCTGAAGTTTTCCCTCCTGGGAATGGGTTATCATACTTTTTGTTTATTTACAAAACCCCTACCAGATACATTAACTGTCAGAATCAGAACAAAACCATTAACTGTGGAACAAACAGTGGTCTGAGATCGCAATCAATCATTGCACTGCACCTACCGACTGGTGTGCTCTCTCGCTGCTGACAGACCCTGTTCATGCTGGATTGAACGGGGTTCTCTGAGTAAGACCATGACCCTCACCTGCCACTTGACATTAGAGAGCTCTGCCTGGTTCACTAATGGATAGATCACATCAATAAATCCGATTCCTCAAACTGAGTTGAGGAAGCAGATGGAAAGAGAAGATTAATCTCTGCCAACTGACGTTATAGGGAAGATGTAAAAGGTAACAGAAATTACTGGCTAGGTCTCATATGAACTCTGGTTCACTGATGCATGAGATCAGCTTTCCCAGTAGGCTCCAGAAGGAATTGCATTTTTGTTTCTCCATGAGCACTTTATGCCTGTCTTCATCTTCTGTTAACATTCTTCTGAGATGAAACCTTGTAGCTGGTGGTGTTTGCCCTTAGCACAGGCTTATGACTGTCTTCCACAGAACCATATGGCTGCATTTAACATAAATCCAAGCCAGCACAGAAACTACATTATGCTGCGAATTTGTCTCAGTTTATTTTCTGTGCAGAATTGCAATCAAAAAATTGCTTAGGAAGAGATAAAAGTGAATTTCCGCTTCCTCAGAGCCAATATTACTACTACCATAATCCTGGAAAAAGCTTCAAGATCACATCAGATCAACTGATGACCAAAATTTGGGGGAAAGAAAGAAGGAGAAGAGAGCTATTATCCATATGCAAAAACAGAGGAAACACCTGTGGGAACTGGAGATAAGCCTCTTCTAACAGCTTATTCAAATGTTTCAGAAAAACACTTTACATATGGTAACACTTGCTTGAATTTGGGTGGGTTTACACTGAGGGCCCACTTTCTTTACAAACTGAAGACTGAAAGCCAAGAAAGAAAAAAAATACTACTAGGGCTGCAAGTGCCTTCCTTACTGCTTGTATGTTCCTTCACATCTGGCCCCTGGCAGGTTACCTCTCCACTGCTGGCTGCTGCTGGAGAAAGACTGCAGAAGTCAGGCATGGCAACCTGCAGCTGAAGCTTCAAACAGCAATTCAGACATGACAGTATCCCAATCTGCTGTGAAAGCCACCAGGACATGGTAACTTGACACCGACAAAAGCCCCAAACTTCCTCTCTTTAGGTGTGCAAGAGTAAATCTCTTCCTCTGCAATGCACCTACCATCTTGGCGGTGTAAGAAAGAACATAGTGCTACAGCATGCAGAGGGCACCTGTAAACATCCTATTATTTGTTCCTCCAAATTCAGATTCGGGCTGTTAGCTCTCTCCCCCGGAGGAGTTCACTTCTGTGATATGTATATGCATGTCTAAGATCAAAAGAACCAGTATAATCAGCTGGCTCTGCCGAGCCTGCTCTTTCATGCTCCTCTCTGCTATGCTGCACTCTGTGAAGATGAGCAAGGGAAACAAACAATGCTAAGCCACACTTTGCAGAAGGGAGCAGGAGAGTTGGATGCAAAGAATGACTCATGATGCTGGGTGGGCAAGCAAAGAAACCTGCCACAATTTTAGTTGCTCATACTCTTTGTTGCAGGACTGTCCCATTACCTACCTTCCAGAGGAGAGTGAAACTAGACTTATGTATTGCTGAAAAAATATCAAGTGGCTCTGTTCTCCTTACAGGCTTCTTCTGGGTCTCTCAGAGGACTACTACTTACACAGAGTTTCATCTAGGTTACAGTAAGTGACTTGGCTCTGGATATTGTTGGTGATACTCACTTCTGAAGGAGGCAGCAGTTGGAGTAAACCTGACAGTCCCTTAGTGCACTTTCTGATACTGACAGTGTTCATGCTATTCCAGTTCTCCTCTCTCCAAAGGAAGGGAGAGTGGAGGAAAGCGTCTGAATTTTGCAGTGAGGGCTGGAAATGCTCATGTGAGCAGTAAGAATTTCTATTACAATCACTTATCTTGTTCTCTGGTCTTCTGGAATCATATCCCTCCCAAGATAGAGAGAGAAAGAGAGAAAGTTATCTCTGAGATGAGGTATTCTAATCTTAGCCAGTTCTTGTCTTGAATTTTGAGTAAGTTAAGCTTTCCAGGGAGAAAATCAAAGAAAGGTAGGGCACAAGTACTCCTCCAACCTCTTTTACTACCCTTGCTGTCTTCATAAAGCTGAAAGAGAACAATTGCTTTAAATGTCTCAAAAGGCACATGGAGACAATTTCAAAAAGCAAATGTGGTTTAAGAGAGACTCAGCTGCATTATTTACCCAAAGATTAATTCAGAAGTTGGAACAAAGGTTGACATTTCATCTGCAGCTGAAAGACCTGACTGAGCTACTGGACATTTTAAAAGGAGATAAAACCAGAGGGAAGTTAAAGAAGTGAAGTATTATTCTGCCAGTGACTGATAGGATCTGATTCTGCCTCAAGCTGCAAGCAGGCTGAAGTTTCTGTCATAATGGATCTGCGAGCCTTAGCTCACTTATTGATGTCCATAGCTGTGGTTCTTTTGCAATTCTGAGTCCATGATAACCCGTGATGAACTCTGTGCTGCCACTACTACACTACCAGCAGTCACTCAAACAGCCAGATTCACGTCACTGCAGTGACAGCACTGTCACAACCTCTGAGTTACAGCCACTACCACCAACTTGGCAACTGTGCACATACATGTGATGCAACTGTCATTCCTGTTTTCCAGTCCTTATTGTTCCTTGGTGGAAACTTGTATACTACACTTGCGTACTCTCATATGCCACGTGCCAAGATCTGCAGACTTGAGAGACCACCACTCAGGGATTCAACAAGGCAGAGGGTTACACCTTAAGCCCAGAAGAGGGTGATGTTTTATCTTTAATGGTACTCATTTCCACAGATGCCTTTTTGGAGCTGGACTTCTCTTTGTGCAGCTAACATTATCAGAGACACTGGATGCTGGCAATATAGAGTCATCCAGGTCTTTGCTTTGCCATGATGTTTGGTATTGTTTTCTCACCTGTTTGAATGTGACACAAAGAATCTCCAGAATCTGTTAAAATTCCTTTCTGGTTCAACTTGAGCTGCACTTATTGGGATGGCAGGCTTGACTGCAGCCATGCAACCGTAGAAAGAGGTTGGCTTTTAACTTTGTAAATTTTGTGTGCTTAACTTTATGGTGTTGATGACATTTTCTTACTCAAGTGTTTTTTTGTTTAACTTGTGATTTTTTTTAAGCAAGTTTGAAGAAACTTCAGAGATTGCATTGAAAGGCTTCTTATCAGCATAGGCCATCACAGATACAAAATCTTTGGTTTGATTATTTCTGGCTTCTGTCACTAGTAGAGCATATGCCAGCAGCCAAGGTTCCTCATCATCTTGAGTCAGCCCTGTATGTGATGAGGTGCATGCTATTCAAAGGCACTTCACAAGTAATCACAGGCAGTAATGGACATGGAATAATCTTGCTTTTCATCCTAGATATTCAGTCTCTAATCCTCTAGCATTTTATCTAAGTCCTACCTTGCCTAATCAACCACTCTCAGTTTCTCCTTCTGGACTACTCCATCCACCCATTTGCACATCCACTCCTACCCCTTTTAGGCCCAGTCATTTCCAGTTTTCTCCTCTCCACTCTGCACTCCTGACAACCTGGCGTCTTTTAAACTCAGCTCTCCTGAATTTTTTCCCCAACAGATGACAAAAATCCCCAGCCAACCTCCTTGCAAAGAATTCTTAAATACAACAGGAAGTTTTCAAACCCCAACCGTGCAAAAATATGAAATTTTCAGAAAATGAGGAGATTCTATAGAAATAGAAAACGCTAGGAAGCTTCATCTATAACAAATACAAATATGGTCATTCGCTAATAGTGAATCTTACTTTTTTTTCAGATTTTGACATCTAGATAACTTGGGGAGAGGACTATCAGATTAGGTAAAAGAAAAACAGACTTTTCACTTCAAACTAAGCTGATTTGTCAACATGTATACCAACATATGTTTACATATTAGAGAAAACAATAGTGGTACCAAGTAAAGCCAACAACACATACCATTAAAATACTTTGAGATTTCCAGCTGTCTTATGATAATTAATGCACCGTGCACAAATTTCTCGAAGCTATAAACAACTATTCTTTAGGTCTAGGCGTATGAATCATTAGAATTTCTATGCAAAATGTCTATTTCTATTATCATTATTAACACTAAAATTGTCAAATTCATTAGATTAATATTCTCTCCATAAGCCATACAAACTAAGATTCAGTATATCATAATGTAACACATGCATGACATGAAAACAAAGAAACAAATATATAATGATTCTAGCTGTGACCCAGTATGTTAGTGAGGTTGATAAACTGAATCTTCATGCTGATAGCATGTTGTAGTCTCAAATCTATTACACTTTGGAACTGATGTGTTATTATCTCTGGACAACTTTCACACCAGGAGATGAGCCCTGCTAGCATAATTTTAAAAATGAAGGGATTACAAATAAGATAAATTTCATTGTATTGTTACCTGAATTAGTATCAACTAACAGGAATTTCATATAACATAGGCCATTTGCCAAAATACTTGCATTTGGTGGTCCCATTACAAACATATAAAGCATAAACCAGGCATGCTTCTATTAACTCTACTTCAGCAATTATGAATCTGAATGAGTATTGTATGGTAATTGGTCTACAGGGAACAATAATACTTGGTTTTGTTCTTTTTTAATACAGTATGCTTACATTTTTACTTTAAAGAAAATATATTAGGGTCTTCCGGTAAATATCTGCAGTATCTTTGAGCTTGCTGATAATGATTAACTGATTTAATTTAACATACCATTCTCTTCCTGCTGTTGATTTTAATTTGTGGCTAAATGGAAGTTTAAGAGTTTTTGGAACACGAAGCAGATCAATGTACAGTGTCAATATATTTTACAGATGAATTAGTTATTAACGGGCAGATGCAGATCTCATTTAATCAAATAGCACCTTATCCCTTTTATAATATTAAGAGTTACAATTAACAAAACAGAATTTGGACATAAAGCTCTGATTTTTACCATAGCATAAACAAAAAAAGAAAAGGTAAATTTATGATTAATAATTCTTTACTAAAATTTAGCATACTGTGCTGATTAACAGACTGGAACTCATTAGAAATGGTATTGCTTTGTCAGGGTTTTTTTTTCTGTGGATGAGAAACCAAGTATACTGATTTGGCATAAGAATGCCAAAACGTAGTTCAAATATAAGACAGATATTAATGACAAAGTTAAGTAGATATGGAACAGTTCTATAATAGAAATTTTATTTAAATGAATTGAAATATTATTTTATATGGAATTCTTTATTTCCAGTTATATATTTATCAGTAATTTGATTTCAAACTAGCTGGTTAAAAATATTACAGATTAGATATATAATTATTCTTAACTTCTTCGACTAGTCATTCCTTATGCTACATTAATATGTCATAATATTTCTAAAACAAATGTTTGCTAAGTACTAAATATATTACAAACTAAGGTTCAGATCTGGTAAATGTGTAAGCATGCAAATAGTTTGCAACAGCTTGCAGAATTAGGCCAGAATTAGGCCACAGAGAATTAATACAACCTCAGTTGCACTCTTGTTTTCTTAAGTGAAAGCAAACAAGATTTGGGAGTCAAAGTTTACCATTTTGTATTTACCATGAGGCAGTATGAAAGATTATTTAAAGTATAATTTTAAAAAAATCAGATATAAAGATGAGGAAGTCTGTCCCAGATGTTTTTGACTATTGTAACCAAAATTTTTTTTTAAAATCATATTTTGTCTTCTGTGTCAACAGTTAGCATCATGCAAACACTTAGAGTCACATACCCATAACTGTTATCGTGATATGTTGGAGAAAACACATCCATCTCTATAAGGTTGTCATGACCATTTGCAAGGACTGCTTGATTTCCTAATTCTCTATATACAAAGATACAAAAAGATGAAATTAGAGTGGCAATTTCAAATTAAAGAATGGGATGATCCCACAAAACGAATATACTAATTCCGTTGCATAATTTTCTTTTTTCACAGATGTGCAAAACTGCAACTGCATTTTGAATGCGGGATTTATCTGCCTTCCATGATGTCCTCTGAACTACATGCTGGATTGTAACTTGAAGACACGGTGTTGCAAGGCTACCATTAGGTGGTCACTACCCTTTGGTGATCCCTTATTTATGTGCAAGTCCTTGAATAAAATTCCCAGCTGCTGCCTGTGGCAAGACAGGCTTAAGGACTGAACAGCGCATAGTGGGAGATGTTGTTTACTTGATGAGGCTGGACCAGAGATGAAATAATAAAAGTGAACTGAGACTAATAAAAGACAGTCTCTTGCTGGCTAGCTGGCGCAGCCAGTAAATATGCAGAGGGCTGGCTACCAGAGTGAGTGGAGATCTCATGTTCTGTAAATGACACTGCACAGCAGCAGGGGAAAGAAAGGAAGAACCACAGATTCTGGCGCTCTCAGAAAATGGCGAGAAAATGAAGTGGGAGAAACAAAGCTAGGCACTATTATTTTGTTTAGAACTGCATATTTCTTTTGTCCTATCTAAACCAGGAAAAGATTACTTTTGGAAAAAAAATTGAGGTTCATGCTTGCTTCAGTGACTGCGTATCTTTGAAAAGGGGAACGATAAACTCAAGGAATACTGTGCAAATACTACTGAATTCTGGACTATCAGTGCTTGCCTAAGAGACAGGGGAATGAAATACACAGCATGGTCAACTTCCAAGTATTCATGGTGACAGCAAGGGATTTTTAAGCAGGAAGGATGCCAGAAAGATCAAGCAAAAATCTAAAGTAAGACACTATTCACACCAAAGGAAGCTTATAAGCATATGGGCCCAGTGTGCTAGGATTCAAACACAGATGCTTGGTGAGCACCCGACTGTATGAGAATGTCAAAAGAAAACAGAACTTTTTTATTCAACTTTAGTCTTTGAAAACAATACTGCTTGTTTGATTTAATGAATGTGTCTAACGTGTGTATATACTGACCCCATAATTATGGCATGTCAATCTTTAAAAATGCATTCATGCTCTCAGCAATCTAAGTAAAGCAGAGTCCTGTTTCCTCCACTTGCAGACCAGCAATGTGGCATGCCCACAATGATACACGGGGTCTTCAGAAGAGCAAGACTTAACTCCATCCCCAGTTTCTGCCTTTATTTTGTATCATGCCTTCTCAATATAAGTAACATGTCTAATCAAGTCCACGTGTGAAAACCTGGAAGACTTACAGAATGGATACAACTTTGAATTTGATTAAACCAGGCACTGTTTTAGTGGGTGGAATGCGTAAAATAGCTGCTCTGAGCAGACTTTAACCTCCAGCAACATTGTGTTTTTGCAGACAATCAATCAGCCTCTACACAAATTGATTTAAGACTTCCCTGGAAACTATCAACACCCTTTCCACACCTTAATCAATACTGAAGGCGCTAGCTTCATTGGCAATCCACCCCAATAAAGACATAGGGGTATGTTCATCACACTTTAGGAGTTTCTAAAATCTTTGTATTCTAAAATGAGGTTTGGATCAAGCTTGCAGAACGGTTTTGAAGTAACACATTCTAGGAAATGTTTTGTCTGTACTACTTCTGAGGTATTCTAGTACTTTAACTAAATCCTTCAAAATGCTGAAATATTTGCCAGCCATCAAGTATTTCTTCAGCCAGTTCCCTCATTCTTCTTGGTAAAATTAGTACATAAGTAACTGAATACAGTAATGTTCCTACCCACCCTATTGCTAAGTATAAGGCAGGGGTAAGAGAAGACTAAGCAATATCAGTATAGACTATGAAAAACATGTTAGTTTCTATAAAAAATTCACAGTCTATCATAAAAATACAGCCATCTTTCAAAAAATAAGGTATTTTTTACAGCAAATCAAGTAAGAAAAAGCAAAGCTCTTCTTTGATTCACAGACACATTAGCACAGATTCTGAATAAAGTTATATAATATTCTTGGGGATTTATTCCTTGACTGGCATATGTAAATTTCCCCTTGCTGACAAATTTATCTTAGACATTCAATGCCTAAAATTAATGAAATACTGCCTGAGAAATGCACTAAGAGATGCTACCAGCTTACTTTTATCAACAAATTTATGAATTCTAACATACTTTTCCTGTGCACGTTTCTAACAAACACAATTGATTGTGCATTAGAAAAATTCTGCACATTCAAATATTTAACAGAGAAAGCATTTAAAGAAGTGATTTACTAAGTATTTTTAAATATCAGTAATTTAGATCCTAGTGGAACGCAAAGCCATGAGAATGTAACTAATGATCCTGGTGCTCAAGAACTCATTACTAAAACTAGTAGGTGAATAAAAACTTAAAGACCAATGACAATAAAAAACCTACTAATATTTAATTACTTAATCATCATTTATAATATTCAGACACCTGACATGTAGTCCTACATTTGCAGGATTTTGGCTGTCCAGCCAGTAATTCAAAGAACAAAATGGAAAGTTATTCAATATAGTCCTGCTTTTTTATTTCTTCAAAAGTTAATATTGTTCTATGGTGCTGGCTTCTCCAGCAGAGCTATTGCTTCTACAGCTGAACCTAACTCGCAGCAGGTTGGGGAAGAGTCAAATAGTAAAGATCGTTAAATGTCCAGTGAAAAGGTCCTGCAGCCTGCAGGAAATCAGAGGAAATCTGCAGGAAATATTTTCTTACTGCCTTGCTTTTTTTTTTTTAAATGTAGATTTTACTGAGCCCCAGTGGAGTGAAGACAATTTCTGCCACTGGTCAGTAACCTCATTGTCATTTAAAGATGGCATCAAAGATGAAAGAAGCACTCATATAAGCCAAGTTACAGTTTTAGGCCCTCATAAAATTTTAAGCAAAGAATCTTTTGTATTTAAAAAAACATAAATTGGAATTTCTGTTGGATGTTATTGATCTGTCACCTCACAGTTCATCCATTTAACCAGTAACTGCAATGCTTTATGCAAAAGTATTAACTCTACACAGAGCCAAATTGCAGAATATTCTATTAAATATACAGCTGAATCCAATATTACGAAATATATATTTCGAAGTCACTTCCATTACTACTGCAAAACGATAGGGACTAAAACCTCCCTCAGGCTTTGCAAATACACCTACATGCACATACACAAAACCAGCCTATTCACTATCCAGCTATACATGACAGCAAGTTGTATGTCATTTTTATGCCACCCATCACCAATATGAGCCTATAGAGATAGAAAGATAGCTATGTATATATGCTGACATTCACATTCTGTACCTCTAAATGGCTGTCATCTAAGTCAGATTAAAAAAAAGGGGCGGGGGGGGAAGCTGACTATGGGCATAAGCTAAAATATTGCCAAAGATGAAATAAACTTTCTTTTAGGCTGAGAAAAGGATGAAGGAAGAGACCTATCATGAAGTTGTTAATATAGTTGAAACTGAGCCCTAAGAATCACACTCAGTAGGGAACCGTAACCAAAAAAGGAAAAATCAATGACAAATAAGATGGGTTCTTCACCTCCAGAGTTCCAACCAAGTGAGACCATTAGAGAAACTACAATAGGGCTCTGTCAGTTTTTATGTGAAATTTTCACATTTCAGCTCATTCACAAGTGTTCAAAACTTGAACACTCAAAAATACCCTTAGCTTTTCATCAGGAACATTTAAAATATGAAAGGACTCTACTCGGCAAAAAATATTTACTCCAGGTTGGAAGTAGTATTCTCATTCAAGTCCTATGTCTTTTTCTTTATAAATACAATGAAAACATATATGGCAATAGAAGCAAGCATAAAAGACCTTACCCATCTACTGAAGACTAACCAGTGTCTGGAAAACAACAAACATCTTATTCCCACTACAAACTTATTTGTTCTATAAGAAAACTCTTTCTTAATGTACTAAATTGTCTGAGTATGATGATGAAGTCCAATCCCTTCAGTGGAATCCTATTCCACAGTGTCTATGTCTCATAAGCAACACAGGAGGGTCCAAGAAAACTAAGAAAAGCAATAGCCATTCCCAACAGCCTGACAGAAAAGTTGCCTGAAACATCTATGGGGACAAAACTACCTAATAGAGAATCTTAAGTTCATGTATGTTTTAAATTAGTCAAAATCAGCTGGACTACCTTTACTTCACTACAAAACATAATTTAAAGGGATTCAAATAATGAACTGAAGGGATTTCATAAACATTTTCAAGAATTACTGTCACCTTTAATATAAATGCTCAGTTTGATGACTAAATTGGAATATTATGGCTTTCATTAACAAAAAATTAGTGCTGATTGAGTGTTACATGAGTATTAATTAATTATTGTAGGTAAATTCAGCTCTGTGCCAGTAAGTCCTATAAAATTTTTTTATAGATCATTCTGCCTCATACATCATTCTGCATCTAAAGAAGCTAGTGTCACCCTCTATATTAGCAGCTTCTTTCCTAGAGCCAGTTATCAATTCTGAAAGACAAAAAAGAATGAGGACAAATTTATCATTATACCAGAACTAAGTGAGTTCTTTTGTCTCACCAAATCCTAGACAAGTTTAATAAACACCTAGCCTCACATGGGTATTTCTTTAAAGGGACCAAATACAAGAGTTAAAAAGTATTACTGAAAGTTCCTTGACATTCGATCTGTATGGCAGTATATATTTGATACATAACATATCTGGCAAGCAATGCAAGAAATTTCTTCAAACAGTGAAAAGTCACAGATTATGAACAGGAAGGAAAATGCTTGTCTGGAAAAATTAATATACTCTCTGAGTCCAATTACTCTGCAATAGGCATTGTAATGGAAAGAGTGTCATTGTGGATTTTAGAGAGAGGATAGATTTTTTAGTACTGAAAAGTTTGCAGTTTTGTTTGCTGAATGAGGGGAAGTATTAGCTACTGGTCATCTTTCATCAAGTTAAATGTTTTCTTTAGAAGTGCCACAGTCTGTAGTAGTACCTAAGTAATTACCTGCTTTCCAGTGGCGCATTACTGCCAAGGACCCAGCTGTCCTGCAGCTGGACTGACTCAGGTGTGGTTTGCAGCTCGGCGGGCAAAGCAGCCGGCGGGGCCGGACTCTGATTCCTCCTATTTGTCAGTGAGTTTCTGTTAAGTGAGGTGATGGATGGGTGATGCTGTGCTGAATGTTGCTTGTGAGAAGGTGGCAAAGGCTGCAGGGTCGACTGGCCTTGGTTATTTGGAGATTGTTCTAAGAAGAAAGAAAATTAAAGTTCGTTATACACCATCTTAGCATTTGCTACAACCAAAGCAGAATGAGAAATTCAACATAATCCTATCATCTAATATACTTGCATATTATTCTATTAGCAGACATTCAGTGACATTCTCTAAGAGCAAGTTTACCCTTGATACATCAAGTTCTAATTAATATACAACAGATGGTAAAATTGCTTCTGGTTTTAATTCATTTCAGTTTTTTTTTTAATCTGGTTTTATTAACACCTACAGAAAATAGCATCTGACAGATCCCCTAATGTGCCTTTAGATTTCAGCTTTTTTTAACAAACCAACCCTGAAATTAAATGGGTAATTTCAGTAGAACACAAAGGTTTTCGAAATGCATATAATCCCTATAATTATTTAATGGAGTTTTTTAAGCTTTATTTAACTGCAATAAATTATTACAAGCTAGTTGCTAAACAGCAGTAGACTACTCTAGTTTAGTGCATTTCAAATAAGGCAGATCTGCACTATGATCTGCTAATAGATGCTAAGTATTCTTTAGCAGAAGGTCACTCTGTGAAGCAGATGTTGCTTCATGGATATTTAACAGACTGAATCACATCTGATTACAACGTCAGAAGACTCATATACTTAATGACCATCACATCCATTAGAACACACTCAGAACAGATTTTCCAATTTCACACTATGCAACATAACTACAGTTTGGAGTAAGTCACAGGTGATCAGAGAGTCAGGCCATCAAAACAAAAGGAAATATTTTTTGACATAACCAAAGCACATAACATCCACAAAGCTTTCAAAACAGCAAAACCCACAATCAAATACCTCCATCAATGGTAGGTTTTAACAATCTGTTCTGTAAAATCAGTAGCAAATAAGTCATAAATAGAAGACAAACCTTGACATACAACACAATGAACACAAAATTAAAAAAACATCAAGACACTTCATTTATCATGATTTAGCAATGACTGATGACACTTAAAAATGTACCACTTACATCCACAAAGCTTTCAAAACAGCAAAACCCACAATCAAATACCTCCATCAATGGTAGGTTTTAGTTCTGTGTTCTGTAAAATCAGTAGCAAATAAGTCATAAATAGAAGACAAACCTTGACACAATGAACACAAAATTAAAAAAACATCAAGACACTTCATTTATCATGATTTAGCAATGAGATGACACTTAAAAATGTACCACTTAACAATATGTAATTTAAATGGCTATCTTATTTCCTACTAATGTAGTGACTGATGACACTTAAAAATGTACCACTTAACAATATGTAATTTAAATGGCTATCTTATTTCCTAAACTAATGTAGTAGAACATACTTCATAATATAAATGCAAGTCTTAAGCAGAGCAGAAGATACAGGGCCTGCACTTTGCTCACAGTGTAAATGCTTTCACGTAGTTTTGAAATTAATTGTTCCATCTTCATAAGCAATTCCCTGTTTGGAACTGGTTATAACTGCAAATTGTTGCAAACCCAATACTACTACCTCGGTACAGAGAACACAAGAAAGGTATTTCTGTCGAAACAGATGTTTCCAATAACTTAGAGGTGACTACTATAAAAATAACTTAACAGTGAGTAATTTCTCATGTCATGAACGTAAGAAAATTTGAGAATGTTAAGGAATAGACGTGCTAAGCTTAAACAGAAAATCCAGCCTTTGGAATAATTTCCTTTCCAAGAACCCCATTCTCCTTTCCAGTTATCTTGTGTGGTCAATACGACTTTTGTCACAAACAGTAGCAATGCTGAATCTGTCATTAAAATAATGACAGCATTTACATTGCCAATAAGGTTTTCAACACCAAATCCCTAACACATTAATGAAAAATTACCTTCCAGGAAGGATACAAGTGATCAGCTTTGTCGTTAGCAACACAAAGGGTGTCACTGCATGTGAAGACAATCCCTATCAAGGGCTTCAAGCCATATTTCAACAAGCCAGCTAAAGGAAAGTTAATAGACTAACACTAGCAAAGACTTTTTTCCCATGTCTACTTAAAATTTTATCTGATTTAGATCACAAGTTATTTTATTGGCTGGCACAGAATTAACTGTGGCCCTATATTTTATAATATATAGGTGTATGTGTATATATAAACATGTATAGACATGCATATGTGCCTGTGTAAATATTTATACATATGCATGTGTAAATATATACTTATAAATGATTAGTTACACGACAGAAAAAAATTACAAGTGAAATTAAATAATTTTCATTAATGTATTTTTAATCAGATAAATTACTTAATTGTAAATTAAAAAATTAAAATTGTCCTAAGGACCTTTTTGTCTTTGTTATTCCCTTTTTTGACTGTCCTACTGCCTAGCCTTGTTGAATAGTGCTGCCATGATCAGTGCAACACTGTCCTCCTCTGCAGCTCCTACCGGCTGAAACATTATTCTGACATCCCTCTTCTTCATTAATTTCTCTTCTCATTTAAAGTCTCAGCTGAAAATCAATCTTTTAATCTATCATTTTTAGTACTAAAGATCTTGCACCATCCCCTGCTAAAGACAAAGCAGAGGATAAAATAATGTTGTTCCCTTTGCACAAAGGAGGGTGTGAGTAAGGGGACTATGCCAGGCCTGCAGGCTTGTCTCAGGTAGATGTCAGACCTTCCCACACACTCTACCAGCGAGGAAGAGGAATAATAAAGGCTCTGTAAAGGATATTTATGCACTCCCCAAATAAATGCATAGATCTAGTAAGTACACCGATAACATGCCAGAGGAGTGAAACTGTATTCCTCAGCCCACAGGCCAGCTACTCAGGCCACTGTTTGGGATTTAGATTACTTCCCCAGAAATTTACTACGAACCTACAAAGCCCTTCTGCTATATGACTTATAAATATTATTGACACTGAAACTACAGAGTAACATATAAAATAAATTAAAAGTTGCAGGATGAGCTTGTAACCATAAGGCGCAGGCTAGAAAGGACCTAGAAGAGCACAGCAAGTGCAACTTCGCAAAGATCACACGTCCTCTAAACCCACTATCTCTCTTCATAGGATGCTGCCAGGTGACATTTCCTAGTGTCCAAGGGTGACTTCAATTGGCAGGGAATCTACAGCCTCCACAGAATCAGAAATGCCTGAAAAATCTGGAATGATTTATTCCTCTTCTAATTGTGCAAGAGCTACAGGTAGAATTGAGCCTAACAAGATTAGATTTTCCATAAATCAATAGAGCTAAAATCTATATTCCTCTAAATTTCCTCAGTCCTATATCGTCATTCTGAATGAGAGATCACTGAAGACTCCTCTTTCGATCTTTTCTTCAACCTGCCAGATTTCCTGAATCCACAGTTCTTCTGATTGTGATGCAATTTCTAATAGAAACTTCCATCTTGCATCACTGATTTGTGAGGAAGATATAATCATCACGACAGTCATGTTTTGAATGCTGTTCTTAAGCCAGAGCCAGATACCCTTTTTTTTTACTCCTCTTTTAAGGAGTTAATAGCTAAAGAACTGCTTTCAGTATTACTGCGACCTTCACACAAAGCTATCAGTCTCACGTAGTAACTAAACCTCTCAACATCCCTGTGACACTGTGAAAATATTCTCATTGCACATGCAGGGAAACTGAGGCATATATGTTAAGTGATTCACACTGGTGTCCTGAGAAATCAGCACCACAGTCAGAAAAGTACTGTTTTTTTGATTTTCATAATTAAGGAATTGATAAAGACAGTGGGAGTTTCTTATAGACTATCAGGAAGAAGAAAGAGCATTCAAATCTGATAAAGCACAATTGTGTTGAAATACTTAAAAACTATTGCAGAAAGCTACAGTTGCTTTGCTTTAAATTGGATTTTAAATGCTATCCTAATAGATTTAATCTAAATGAGAATGTCTGGTTTACACTAAAAATAAGCAGTTAAGGGTACAGGTGGGCTTATATCTAAAAATGGTAAGTTTTAATTAAAACTTTCTTGTTCAGTCTAGACCTTAATGACTGTAGAGAAATCCCATTCATCTTAAAGAGAAGATTTCTGCAGCAAGAAGCAAATGTAAATTGGCCCAGCAACCAGCCTGTGTATTCAAGTTGTTCAGGTGCAACAAAAAAAGCCCCACATTCTTGAGGCATTTGCTGCATAAGTCAGCATCAGATAATTATGCATGCGAAAACATATGTACAGAACTCTGAAAAGTCACAAGAAATCAGGTACAAAGCTGTCTTACTACAGTTATATGAATTTTTCAAAACATATTTAAACTGTTATTTACCCTAGGGAACCACAGTGAAGCAAAGCAGCCATTTCAATTGCAGAGGTAAATTATATGCACTCTGTAGCCTTTCACAAACCCTTTTTCTCTTTTCTTTTTCAAAAAGTAATTTACATTTAATTAATTTTATCATTTAATTGTTACAGAATTTGAACAGCATATGAAAGAATACAGAAAAATGCATATGTGAAAGTAAAAAGTAAGGAGAGAGGGACATTTACGATAACCACTGCCATTTGGGGGAAAGGGGTTAATTCAGAAGGAGAAAAGCAGACCAAGTATCCATGAAAAAAAGTAATTTGTTGCACATTTTGTGCCTTTCTATAACAGACAAATCACTGAGACCTGTCAGCTAGCTACTCATCTAGGAAAAAGGTGATTTCCATTTGATAAGGATTAGGCTTTTTAATAGTGTATAATTAACGTTAACTTTGAGTTTCCATGACAAACACAAAAGCGAAGACTTCCATTATGATATAAACATTTCAAATGTGAACATAATGTAATTCAATATCTATGTCTGCGAGAGTCTTAACTCTTTCTGGTCAGGTTGCTCCTTTCTTCCTCTCTCTTCTAAAGAGTCTCTGCCACGGTAAAGCAAATATCCACAATACATACCAGAAGTAAGCAGCTGGAGTAGACTGACTGTTTTAGAAAACTGGTAACAAAAAAGATAACCTTTCATTTCCAGGTCACTGGTCCCTGGTCTGCTAGCCCCTGATTGCTAGTAGTCAAAAGTAATTTCCATAAGAACTGGTTTGATTTCCTCAATAAAACATTTTGATGGACTTCAAATTTTACCTAATTGACGCATGGACCTATCTTCAAAAGTACTGTAAGCAGAAGTGGGATTTACCTTGGAAATCCCTGCAAATTCTGAAGAGAGTGGGTATGATTATTCCTAGAGCTCCCAAAGGAGCTCTTTTTTTTAAGTCCCTGCTTACAGAGGGGTAAGACAGGCTATCTGCACCGCTATGGCCAGGCCTTCAGTGATTCTGCAGGCAAGTAAAACCATTCACTCCAGAAGTCTCAGGTCTGGGAGCACCTTTCATCAGAAGCTGTATTTAATTAATGAAAACAAAAAGAAGGTTATGGGTTTAGAGAAAAAAAATCATATTTAAGTGTTCATTTGTAATTAGGCAGATCTGTCTTTTGAATGAACCACTGCTTCAGTGTACTCTTCCTGCCAAGGTGTGCAAGATTCAGTTTCCTTTCTGATCATTTACTACAAGCTATAGTGGCAATCCAAGAACACATGCTGTATCTGCTCATTTTGTGGTTAATCCCAAGTATTTGTTTAATCTTATCCATGCCCAAATCGGCTCTGCCCTGCCAACTGCTTTAAGGATCCAAACCACACACTCAACCCAAGGAATGAGGTGACACAGTGCCTCCTCACCATAGGAGAGCCCTTTCACTTTGATTTGTTGTCAGCCTGCACTATCCCTTTCTGCTTGCTTTACAATTAATGGACATATAGATGGAAACAGAATTAACCTGCTGCCGTTGACTTCCTCTTGAAGCACTCTGCGCTTCTGTGCTAGCTACGTGGTGACAACAATGTGGAGAAGTGACAAGGACACTTTGATCAAGATATGCATCTTGTGTGTGTGTGTGTGTATACTATTATAATATAAAATGGGAAAAAGTCATACAAGTAGCTTGATCAAAGTGGGCCAATGTTTGTCTCCTCATCAGTACACTGCCTGGAGGGTCTGACAACCTGTCAAACGACCCAGGAGTGAGAAACTACCAGGGAATTTAACTGCAAGATATGCTCTGAAAGATTGCTTTGCCTTGCTTATGCATCTGAAGTTTGGAAGAAATGATAAAGAAAACCTGAATTTTGTTATTCACGTTACACATTTTTCTTTAAATCTCAACATTATTTTACTTTTTAAAGAAAAATAAAGACTTCTGCTATGAAAGGGAAGAAAGACTTGTTTGATTGTGGAGAAACTTAAAACAGTCTCATGGTGCACACATGGTAAATGCCTGTCTAAGTTCTACCAGATGGCAAGAGGAGAGGAGTAGCAAGAGCTCCCTGGAGGGCAGTAGGATAGTCCCTAACACGTAACATTGGTATTTTAAACAACAAAGTACATGTTGATAATTTCCTATATCCTATAATATAAGGAAGCTGTTCTTTACCAGTTAAACGTACGCTAGAAGACAAAGAAACGAGTCATGCACAAAAAATGCAATCTTTAGGAACTGAAGAAAAAATATTTTTACCAATGTCTTTCAGTTGTGTCTTTCAGCCATGTGCCCTGGTTTTGGCTGGGACAGAGTTAATTTTCTTCCTAGTAGCTGGTATAGTGCTATCTACAGGAGTGTTACTTCAGCTTCAATGTACACACCTGTAACGTTGTCTTTCCATTTTGCATCCATTTAGCAAAGTATTTCCTGTAAACAACTTCATACTGGTAATATCTGTGCATGCTCAGCTATGTTTTATAATTCAGTTCTCCATAATGTTTTAGAAATCTTAACTGCAGCAAACAGAAACCATCAGTTACTAACAATCTTTTCACAAAAACTTTCTAAAGTATATGAACTGAACTTTAATCTTACTTGAAAGGCAGACTTTTTTGTCCCTGGTATTTTTAGCATAAACAAGCTAAAAAGCTATATACCCTATATGATATGTGACCCTGTGAAGATAGATAAAATAACTTTCTATTTTATGGCATTTACTTTAAAAATCTGATTAAGATAGATGTCTCTAGTTCGTAATTCTTCAATGTCATGTTGTCATAGTTCCCATCAGCAAGATGCTTTAAAGGCTTTCGATTAATATTGCATGCCAGAACTGAAATTACATCCTTTGTCGTTTAGTTCTTAATGGTGCAAGTGATATCTATCAAGTAGTGTTTTATGAAGCATGTGTGATTTTTATTACAGGCTGTTTTCACAAATCTTCTTCAGGTTTCATAAAGACTGTTCATGGTTCACAACAAATATGCCCTGCATTTAAAATCATGCCAATTCTCAAATGCAAAACAAAGCTTGGATTTTTCAGTGGGGTTTATCGATAGAACAAAAACGCTTCCTTAATTTAAATCTATATATAATCATCTTAATTAGCAATGCAAAAATATTACTGTAAGCCCCTCAACTCTGCATGAGAACTATATAGCAAAAAAACCCCAAACAACAACAACAAATGTAATAATGTATTATCTTCACAAGTTACAGGTTATGTTTGCCAAATCTTGTAAGTGCCTTAACTTTTAAAATGGAGGTGACACATAGATAAATCAGAAGATGCAACATTCCCCCATAATCCAAGTACAACAGAGATTTTCATTTGCAGCATCCATCTTTGTAAAACAAGATGCATGTACTTAGAACTTCTACAATTTACTGGAAACCAGATAGTTAGGGGCAGTTGAGAAGGAATCTTAGGGTTGGTTATTTTTGGTCAACCTGCCATTTAAACAAAAATGTGCAAAGTCAATAAAACTTAAGCCTCAGAGGACATATGAACACACCATGGTTTTCAAATGTCTTTTTGTCCAAAGACACAGAAAGCTTTCTCTTGATACCTAACGGAGTAAGGCAAATACACTGCGGGAAGAAATACTGCCCATTGAGGAGAAAGCGGGCATTTCTTCCACAAACGGTGGTGAAAGGAAAAATCCGAGGATTTACTTCTGAAAGGTTTATTAAATGTTGTTTCCACTCTCTGTTGTTCACTGTGGGAACCGAACCAGCTCACTTTTAAAACATTTTTTCCATTAGCTGGAATCGATTCTCAAAGCATTCCAACATATCCACCTCCAGCCTGCGACTGCTCCATTAACCCCTTCAACACATATGTAACATGCAGTCAATATTACGGCACGCAAAATCTGTTTAATTTCAATACCATATAATGATACATGCCTTCTTGTCCATGGTACCATATAAGAGACTGGCTAACGGAAGTTAGTTACAAAAGCATATGGGATGAAAGAGCTCAGGGTGGGAGAACAAATTCACCTGGATCAAGGAAAATCGATGATGATGCTGTCATCCACAAGGCAGACATTTTAAGTAACAAAGTAAACTGAAACTTTGCAGGTTTTCGACTGAGTTGAGGATGGCTTAATCACCTTATGAAAGCTGAAACAGAGATAAATATTTCAGCTTCAGTGAAAAAAGCTACAGTGAAACTAGTTCAGCAAACAACCTTCCTAATAGTGGCCTCTTTATCACCAGAGGTATTTAAGAATGAAGATGACAAAAGTACAGAAACACTGTTGAAGTAAATTGAAATTTAACCTGCTGGGGTAACATACTTATGATCTTGCTTTACAAGAAAAAGAAATAAAAAAGGCAACGTAAAACGCATGATTGCACGTATGCACAAAGAAAGAACGAGAAGCAACGGTGTACTTACAATCCTGCTGTCATATTAAGCGAACACCATCTCCTTCCACCCCAGGCCAACCCACACAGTAGTTAGCAGGGATACTAACAGACATTACTTCTATTCTCTTTTTAGGACCTGAGCTCTGTGAAACCAAACAGAACCCTCCAATGGCAAAATGTCATTGACTTATTTCCAACAATTTACCTGTAGATCAAACTGGGAAAAGATGCTATCACACAGTGAGAAATGACAAAAGCTTGCTCACTTGAGACACAAAAATGACATTCAGCTTACATTATGCAGAGATTCAAAATATAATAACGGAACCTTTAGTGGTGTGCTCCTGGCCTGGCTTCCCCACAGTGGGATTCAGATGTTTTGCAGGACTGTGGACTAAGATTTTTTTTCCTTGGGGGATAGCAGTCTCCCAGAGCAATACTCCCTGGGGCTGGGGATCACCAAGCCCATGGCTTCACTTAAAGTCACACTTGTTTCCATTCAGAATAGACTTTTCTGCATCTTCATAAATCAGATCATCTTTCTTCCTTGTTTAGAGTCAGAAGTGAGAAAGTTACGCAATTATTGCTAGCTTCAGATAATCATCTTTGCTGATAACTCATGGAAATCCGTGGAGAAATATGTTTTGAGTTCAAAAATTTAAGACTAGCTTTTTAACCAGAGAATTCAGGTTTTCACTGAAAGAAAACAAAACATGAAACAAAAATGGAGAAGTCTGGCTGAAAGACTTTGTAGGGGGAGGAAAAATTCAGCTTTCCAAAATGCTGACAGAGGACTGGAATTAATCTGAAAAATCTTTGAGAACACGGCCAAAACCTGCCTGTAAAACACAGGTAAAATGATGTGGAGTATCCCATTTCCTGCTTTGCTCATCCAGCACCTTATGTTTATACCGAATACACCAGCCACTTAATTTTGACTGCAAAAATTGTGATTTATAAACAAATGATATAAAAAAGAAGTACCATGCTTCAGCTGTAAACTGAGTAAGTTCTATAACCCTGATTCAAGCAAAATGACAGTGTGTTAATGTATGTACTCATTTCATACCACATTTAACTGGAGTGTGGAATGGATTGTGCAGTTTGATGTATGACTTTTTAATAGATTTCCTAGCATTTTCAAGTGTTAGATAATCTTGGTTCCTATCCAAAATCATTAATCCAAAGTGAGCTACGACTATATGTTTTTCTTTGTCTTCTGATTTTATTTCTTAACACTTCCAAGAAAAACAATTTGCCAAAGCTACTTACTTTAGAATCACAGTTACTACTGTACAGGATAAAACCCCCCAAACTTTCAAAACCTTTAACCTGAAAAATACACTCACAAGTCAAGATTACATAATGCTTACAGCTGACACAACCAGTGCTGCAAAAAACTGCCTTTCTTCCCAATAAATAAAATAGCATCTAAAGCCTCTTTTACTACTTACTAAACCTGACTTTTACTGATATATGGCTAACATTCATGAAGAAGGAGCAAACCACTAGATTTCCTCCATTCCAAGAGCCAGGGGGAAAATTCTTCACTAATTAAGTCAACTGAATTTTTGTCATGGACTTGTTAAGGTTAATGGCACCTCTTGAACATTTTGTAAGTTTACAAACCCAAAAGTAGTTTGAAAGGCCCCCGAATTAGTTCATTATAAGCGATAAATTCTTGACCAATTTCTGCATGCTCAGCCTTGTCTAGGAACACAAGGCCACACTAATAAAATCTGTGAAAGATAAACTAGGAATGGGAAAACACAATATAAAACTTCTAAGCACAAATAGGTGAGTTTGTTTCATCAGATTTGAAAGAACTTGGATAAGAGAGATTCATGTTTTGCTTTGGAGGAAATGAAAAAGGAACAGGGGCAGTGAGATGAAAAGAAAACCACAGGGGAAAAAATGGTGGAATTGCACAGAAAAGAGGTTGAATGAATAATACACGGAGGAGACGCAAAAGTGAACAGCTAAGAGAAAAATTCTAAGAAAAAAGAGAAAGCATATACAATTTTAAAGGAAAATCATAAAATCAAACTTTTATGGAAAACACAGAAGTGAGATGCTTACTCTACAGCCTTGACTTTTAAAATAGGAGTTTAATCCTGGCCTCTAGAGTTAAAGGTAAAAATTCTTACAGACTGCAGCTTGGGTCTTAGAACAAGAGAGAAGTAAAGCAGGTCACCAGATGAATTTTTGTCTCCAGATCAATTAATTGATCTATCTGTTATCAAGTATAAGAAATGTGCAGATCATGAGAGAGGGCAAAAGAATAGGGAACCAAACTTCCAAAATAGCTTTTAAATACTTTTTTCTTCTAACTGTGTCAGGGAAGAAAAACGGGGAGGGGGAGGCCTCCACAAGAGCAAACTGAGGAACTATTGTTCTCTAATGACTTTAAATAAGCTTTTTAGGCTCACATGTGAATTAGAATTTTGCTCTTCCTCCTTACGTTTTAAAAAAAACAACAAACCACCCCCCTCCCCCCCAACCTCTTGATTTTAGTAAGATATTATTCTATGCTAATGACAATCAAGTCTAGTTAGGTATCAATCAAAAGAACAAATCCATTGCAAAAGATTTCTTAAAAGATGTTCTGGGTTTCCAGTACAGCTGCTTCCCTTTTCAAAAGGAAGACAGAGTCATTAACCCTCAAATCAAACATAAACTTTGAATTGCTAAGAGTTGAAACAAAAACTACCTTTCAGTCTGACTGTCTCAGTTCATGTAACTTATCAACAAAACTGTCCCATACCTAGCATAGCATTTGAAGTAAATCTGTGATAATTTCAGAGGTATCAGTGGACAGAGAGAGTGATTTAATTAGACATTTGTATGTGTTCACTGTTTATTCTGCAAATGCTGTGAAGGACAGCAGTATGCTGAGCAGCTTAAACAGACTGTATTATAATTAATGATAACAAACAATTATGTCCAATAATAAACAAAAAGTTAGGGGGGGAATTCCAGAAATATTTTTTAAATTTATAAAACACAGCAAATTGTGCAGATCAGTCTTTCTTACATTTAAATTCCATATATATTTTCATAAATGACTGTAGGCTTTGCCTTTTCCTGTACATATTTTCATTATGTCCTAGTTGTGTTGCTGCTCCAAAGCTGTTTCCAGCAGGTGATCTTTCACATCAGTTTCTAGCTAAACGTTACAGCTTCTCGCCTGAATCAAGCTCCTTAAAAAACCATGGCTGATTCATGTCATAGTAAGTTCTTCCTTTTAATAACACTGCTGTAGTTCTAAGACAAACACTGACAGAACAGATAAAAGGTAGAGAAATCACAGCTCACATATAGCCTTTGATTTAAGTAGCCAACTAGATAGTATACACATAAAGACACCAAAAGAGCAGAGCTAAAATAAATGTTTTTGAAACAAAAAATACACAAATAAGCAAAAATACAAAAAAATGGCAAAAATACACAAATAAGCACAAAATAAATCACCACCACAGTGCAGTGAAAAGTGATGAAATCTCCCATATACTGTTAGCAAATGCAAGTTGAATTCCACGATGCTCCTGCCTTCCAGGCCATAGCAGCAGCAAAAGAGACGTTGCTGCTTCTTCTGGGGTAAGCAAAGGCTAAATAAAATGGTTCATTACAATTCTGTGTCCTTCTGGCAGAATTACAAATTCTGCATATTATTTAGTTCTTAAGAAAAGATTGATCTGAAACCTCCTAATAGTAATCCAATTTCTACATAAACAGAATTTGAGTTTCAAATGATTTAACGTGCAGAAAGTGTGTAAACTCCCTTTAAACCTAACAGCTGTCATTTCACCAGTAACAAATTTGGCAAAAGCATTTCTTGGTACGCTGGGAGAGCACTTACAAAGACAGCTTGCTCACCACATAACGCTGCTGATTTATAAAGCAAGCTATGCCACAGTCAAGGGGGACAAGACCTTACACAGACATAGAGCCAGAGGAAATCTGAATCAACAGAGTCTCTGGAAGCCTGCTGCCTTCTACTCATGGGGAAGCACCCCTTTATTTCTAGCAAAATCATGACCCCTCCACCTGAACACATTTCCCTGGTCCATCTTCTGGTTAAACTATCATATGGGAAAATGCCTTTCTTTTTGTCTTCTGCTGTAACCCCAACACCGGTGACAAGCAACCCATGTGTGTGTGTGGTACATGATTGCGAGGGAAACAGATGGTCTCAGGCTGAGAAGTCTGACATTTAACAGGCTCTTAAAACTACTACCGGGGGCTAAAACCAAACATTTCAGGAGGGAAAATTGTCTCGTGGTAAGACCTCAGGAGAGTAAGTCAGGAAATCTCTTTTTTTATTCCTGGCACAGCCAGTGGCTTACAGCGTGATCACAAGCAAGCGAGAACCTTTTTATGTCCAGCGGTCTCACCACTGAAGCTGGTTAACGACACTTGCCAAGGTGCAGGGGGCTGCGGGAATCAATTACATGCCCAACAGCTCTGTGCGGCTCTTGAAATGAAAGATATTCTATGGGTGAAACTTGAACAGATACAGCAGAGGTGAGTAAAAGTCCTCTGCTCTCAGACTGAATTTACGATGAAGAGCACACAGACCAACGTATTTGCGGAGAGGAGAAGGGTACGCTTCGTGTTCTGCTGAGGGACGACCCCACACTGCTGCCAAAGTGGGGAATGGGAGGGGATATTCAGAATATCAGATTTTTTCTGATATGGGTCAAGTTTCCATCACTTTTCCACAGAGAGAGCCTGTGGGTGGGGAAGTGCATGCAACCCATCTCACCTGCTCCCTGCAGAACTCCCTGCAGCCCAATTTCTCTGGCTCCGTGCAGGTGTAAGTGTGAAAATTTCACGCGCACACCCTTCCCCAAGGTGCGAGGTTTCACTAGTTACATGCGGCGTTACAGGAGAACATTCTGCCTTCCGCAAAGATAAACCAACGTCACAAACAAGATAACATTTTCAGCAAAAGCTACTGGGTCACTTTATAGTCGCAGGTGAATTAAATCTATTACAGGGATTCACACTTTGGAAATACATATCTGAAGAAAATAAATACAAACAAACAGTGAAGACTTTGAGGTACATTAGCTGCAAAAATTACCTCAGAAGCAAATGCTTTTAGAAGCCGCAAACAGGGACCATTAACAGCATTTCTGAAAGCTGACAGTCTAAATAGCTGTCAGCAACTCCACCAGCAAGTGTAAGTTATTTACAACAGCAAGCAGACAGATTATCAAGATAACAGAAGCACTGATTAATTGTGTAGCCTAAACTGGCAACAAAAACAGTGTAAAGCCCTGTATGTGTGAATACTTATTTTTAAATAGGTACCTTTTGGTTCCAAGTTTTCCTCTTTTAGTTGTTACCATTTAATAATAATCATTGAATCAAATCGCTTTTAATTTTTTAGAACCTTTAAAAGTAAAAACCTGACTTTGTAGATAGCCTCAAAAAGACTTTTCAAATTTCTAAATACCAATGAGATACTTAACAGAGGCTAAGAGCTATTTTAGAGTTTGCTGCAACAGTTACAAAATAAGATGCCTGCATCGCAATATTCTTCTATAAAAGCACAAACTTCCAGCCTAGATTCCAAAATATTTTATAGATCTCAGTAAAGTTTGGGTGACGACCTTCTAATGAATTTTGTTAAGTATGGACTTCTTCATGGCATGTTACATGTATTATACGCTCTTCTTTAAAGACAACTGGAAAATCTGAAGGATTTTCACATTCAGTGATGTATATTCAGAACCTCTTCCAACTGTACAGGACTTCTCCAAGAGGCAAAGAATAATTTATCTTCAAAATACCTACCCAGCTACCAGCCAGACCTCAATATGCTGGAAGTCTAGACACAAGAAGAAACTTCAGCCCTCATCCCATGAAAGATGATGGATATACTTGTTCTGGAACCCAGCTGGCTGTGGTTGCTGGCATGCAAAAAGTCTACCCTTGGCCAACAGACAACTACATGGATGAGCATGTCCTGGTTTTGACTAGCTCTGACAGTAACCAGGGGGATCAGTCAGACTGGTAGGAGAGTACATAAAAGGAAGGCAATTGCAATGCCCCTGGGCCCCATGCTTCATTCAAGCTCAGAGACCTCGCATAAATCTTCTTCATTGTTTCTTTCCAGTAGGACCCTTGTAACTTAAGTAAATGCCAGTTGATTATTGTTTATCATGTCTCCAAAACATGAAGTTGCAGAAAAACATCACATCTGCCAGAGGCATGATTCCTGCTTTATGACTGTTTATATTCAATCCTCACCCAAATGTAGGCCGTGGGGACACTACTGAATATTCCTCATGCTGTGAGAATACAGATGAAAATCGTTTGCTTGGGCCATCAACATACACGACTCATATACTGAAGTGAGAGATGATGGTAGCTCTTCTCTAGTAAATCCCAAGAAAGAAATTTGATGACTGATGTGTTGCTGCTCACGCCAGTGTGGTTTTCTGTAACAGTTACATGTACAGCTAATCTCATGTCAGTTTTCATAGTCCCAGCTGGTCAACTCATCAGGTTTGAATACAACAGGATGTGTGACCCCCACCCCCCCAGGATAAACTCTCCAGATATTCCAAGTTGCATTTGTACTTGGTACAGATCTTTGCTGAACATAGGCAAAGATGCTAGATTTACTCTGCCCAGAGTTAGCGCTCAGGTGTTTAATGGCCAGGTCTTTCGCTTAATACCAGTAGTCTCAATGAGCGTTTTAATAGTTTCCTCTTCCTGATAAAACCAGAAGAATTCTGGTTACTGGTATACATGCCATAAAAGCCAACCCCAGTTGGTGTGTGTCTCTTCTAGATCACAAACAACTTCCACTGAACAGAAAGATGCATTTTGAGTCTTCTTTTGATTTGTGCATACAGAACAAGAGGGAATGGCAGACTAGTTTCTATGTGGATGGGTTTCTCCCCACTTACAGAAAGTATCCTCAGTGTCTATCAACTCGTTGCTTAAGGTCATTTCATTAAGGACTCAGCTTAACCATATCTGCCATTCTTCTACTGTATTTACCTATCTTTTTTGGTAAGGACAGAGAAACACACACACACAAATCATTAGTGAGCAAATAAAAACTCATTTGAAAAGCAAACCTCAAGAAAGCATATTCAAGAAAGCTACTAGGTTCAGTCTCACTGCTATGACAGTAAGAAGGTCCCTCTTGACCCATGATTTCTTTTGCCCTTAC
Organism: Aptenodytes forsteri; assembly: GCF_000699145.1. Lineage (NCBI taxonomy): Eukaryota > Metazoa > Chordata > Aves > Sphenisciformes > Spheniscidae > Aptenodytes > Aptenodytes forsteri. The sequence continues at coordinate 891,228 of NW_008795127.1, read as the reverse complement.
ATAGGAACACATTGAGGAGCATGCGGCTCTAGGAAAAGCATCTACTTTTACAGAATAAAAGAGTAATTCATGTTGTCTTTGATATTTGCAGCACTGTTACAGCTCTTGGAATATGAATACTTTGCACTATAGGTATTTGTGCATATGCATACAAAATTACTGTTAATATAAATATGTGCCAGAAGAAGTACGTTTTAATATTACTTTAAGAATATCTATTATACTTGTGACATGTCCTTGCTGTTTACTAGAACTCAAGTGAGAAGTTACTGTGTCTGGTGTTGCCTGTGATAATTTACATCTCCCTAGGAATAAGGGTGCTACGCTTTCTTCAAACCACTTATTCTTGGCACCAAAACTGAGCAATCAGAGCTATGTCTCACACTTTGTCTTTTAAGGATGTAGCATGTTTATTACTTGCAAGAGGAAAATGACTCCTGCAATGATGTTTTAAAATCACTGGGTTCAGACAAAAACCAAAGTGCTGGCTATAAATGACAAACTTAAACTTGTATACAGCTCCTATCTCCATGGCATGTAAGCACAAAAGCCCCAGGCAGAAAAGTATTCTTTTCTTGCTCTTTCTTTTAGCAGGACAGAGGTAGTATGGAAATTTCAATCAACAGTTTGGAAAAGTTTCCACAAACATTTTGCTTCTGTACTAACAACTACTGGGTATTGATCTAGAAGTTATTATTTAAAATTCAATTGCAGATATAAGGTGCAACCATAAGTTGCAATCTTCAGAACTACAAGAGTAGCTAATGAGAGCTTGTTTTAGACTTGTAACTGGTAAAATCATAGACTTAGTCCTGCACTGCACATGCCTAACACGTAACTGCAAAATTCACGGCAGCTTGGAAAAAGACCTCAAAACACTAAGAACAAACCCAAAACTTCAATAACCAACTATGTGCATAAGTGTAATTAGGAAATTGGTCTTCAGCTGCAAAACAAAACTGTTAACACTGAATGCATAAAGCTGACCAGTAAAATATATTCATTGCATCAAATGAAGGATATGATAATTACAAGTACTTTTGATAAATCTGAAAAGTAATGTAATAGAAAATAAACAGCCAATAAAATATGAACAATTTGGAGAAAAATAATTCAAGCTATTACTTCTGAAATACAAAATTATATTGGTCTCATTAACCAGTTCAGAGTGTTGTATTAATGAATGGAAATTACTTCCTTGTAAGGTGTTTCTTTTACAAGGTAGTTTCTTCTACAGACTTAATGTGTCTCCTTTCGACATACTGAGTAAGAAAACAGCAAAAAAAAATATTCCCAATTAAAAAAATTAAAGGGCTATACAGATTTGAAGGATTATAATCCTAAATATGAAACCCACTCTGTTTTTTTTCTTTTTTTTTTTCATTTCTTTATGTGATTGATTGTAAATCTTAATACACCCTGGGTAATTCACATTGTTCTGTTACACAGTATCTTACTGCACCATACATGTAACTGATGTACTGAACATATGGTTGAGAAGTATGACTGAGAAATTCCTAGACTGATAAACTGATAATATAATCACAAGCAAAATTCTCATGAGTTTCTGAAATATGACAGGAGATGAAAAAAAAATCATAAGTTATTTTCCTTGTGCTTTAAGAAAAGCAACTTAAATATTACCCTCCTCCTCTTTTTTTTTTTTGAGAAATAGTAGCCTCTAGGCAATGAAATCCCTTAAAAATGCAAACATCTGGGAAAGGAAAAAACAAAGCACAATGGCAAATGTGTAGAGACAACCACTCAGACATGTCAAAGATGTTTCTACTAGCATACAAGAGAATTAAAAACCACTGAAGAAAGAATGGTGAAGGATGTTTAAAAAAAAATAAATGGAGAAAAAAGACTGACAAGGGAAGGATGAAGGCACCCAAGAGGAACTTCTGCCCTAGGACATAAAAGCAGCAGCTATCCTGTTTTTGCAATTTGCTTCAAAAAGCAATTCTGGTTTTTTTCTGACCACGTTCCAGGGTGCCTTAGAACTATACTGCCCATATTTTCTTTTCCTTTAAAGTAGACTGGTCCCAACCACGCTACTAGAGTATTGGAAGAGATCCTGGGATCGTTTATCTATGCCACAGACATTCATCTGCTCTGTGTTACGATGCCAGCTAATTCCCTCTGGCCACTCAAGCCCTTTGGAAACCACCAGCACAACCAGAGGGCTGCTTTGCAGGGCTGCCATACTCATGCTTGGAGGGTATGCGGCTGAGGGCACTGTGCGTCCCTGAGCAGATGGGAAGGCACATCAGGTCCACTCAGACGCTGCTGGATGACTACTGAGGGTGCTGTGAGCACAACTATTGAATTAGTTGCTGGGCAAAATTAACTACTGAGCTTTCTCTGCGAAGATACATAGCTCCTCCACTCCAGAAGGGCTCTCAGGTGTGATCTCACTTGCATGCAACGTGGGAATCACCAAGGCAGCGGTGTAAGTCTATAAACGGTAATTTTTTGTAAAAGCTTCCATGCACTACATAAAATGCTGACTGTTTTTTCCCAGCACATCTAAACTATTTTTATCCATTGTCCATCAATTAATCATTCATCTCACATGTAGGCACAAACGTGTCACCGCCATTGCAATCATATCCTGATGCCACTCTAATATTATGATCCTTCCACTTATGCAAAAAGCAGTCTTTTACATACAGCGATGCTGTTGAAGTCCTACTTGCTGACTGCCTGTCACCTCTTGAACAAAAATACTTTATCTAATGGGACTACTTGAGCATGAAACACTACAGAGAACACAGTTCTTAAAACTGCTTTCAGTAATTCTTTTATGTCATTAATCTCTTTAGAGAAATCTGAAATTCCAAACCTGACTTTTGTCTGTTAAAAATCTGACTTTTAAAATATCACCTAATAATATTAACAAAATTGGGGGGGGGGAGTAAGATCCTTATTTCTAAAACATATTAATTTCTATACCAATCCTTAGCTTCAGCTACTTAAAATCTAGCCATTTGTACAATACTGTGCATTACGAGCAGGAATACAAAACTGTATAAAGTGGAAATAAAAGAGATGGAGAAAATGGTTGGGGAAAAGCATAAATCCAGATGTTAACTTTTGCACAGTGAGTGTAAAGAATCTTAAAAAAAACATTCTTATAAAATATAAACAAAAAATATAAAAAAAATTGGGGGGGGGGAGTAAGATCCTTATTTCTAAAACATATTAATTTCTATACCAATCCTTAGCTTCAGCTACTTAAAATCTAGCCATTTGTACAATACTGTGCATTACGAGCAGGAATACAAAACTGTATAAAGTGGAAATAAAAGAGATGGAGAAAATGGTTGGGGAAAAGCATAAATCCAGATGTTAACTTTTGCACAGTGAGTGTAAAGAGCCACTTGAATATCAAACTCACACACTAAAGACTGTGGCATTTCAGGTTAAGTGGGAGCATCTCGCTGAGAAGTCTGATACCGGCTACTCTCTATAGCAAAAGTGGTCACATTTCTGGAAATTAGCGCCATCACCAGTACCAACATCTCCTTCATTTCTGTTTTTAATCCTCTTATAAGGATATTAAGGCATCCAGGAATATCTCAGTTCCCTGGGGCAGGACAAGTAGCCCAGCACCCAAAAGGTTAAGATTATCCTGCGCTGTTAAAACCACCTGAGATTGATACTTTTCTGTATCTTTATCTCCCATTGTCCTCTCTGCAACTGCAAATTCTCCCAATACCCACAGCAGCCATCAAGAGAAAAGTCTGCTGGGTTTTTTTGATCAATTTTCATCCCTTCTAACAGCTTTCCTGCCACAAGAGCGTTAGAGGGATCAGAAGCAGGCAGGATGTTAGTTTTCATCCCCAGTTATAAAGGAACTAGACTTCTCATAAGCGTTCATGTTTGTGTTTTTGCTGACCCTTCTACAGATGGCTGGAATATTCTCAGAACAGAAAAGAAGGTTTAAAGAAAATTCTGGATAATGAGGGCTGTAATATGGATTAGAAGCATAATTTTTATTTTTTGTTTCGAAAAATATACACGCTGCATAGCATTCTATTCCTTTAATGTGAAGACACTAATATTAAAAAAGAAATATGACATGGTTATTTTAATTATGTAAAACTGTAATTGGCATTTATTGCGTAGGGCTTCAGAGGGATAGGAGCATGGGATGGAAAGCTGATTTTTTCATTAAAGAGCTGCCCCAAGGCAGATACATTCTGAACAAAGCACCTTTTCATGAGATATACCTGTCCCATGGAGAGAACAACAAAGGGAATGAGGAAGGGGAGGTAGGAAGCCTGAACAAGGAGAGAATGATATGAAAAGAGTCCATTAGAAAAGAAATAAAAGGATAAAAGAGAAAGTAGGAAGTGGGATGGAGTGGCATGGTATGGTCTAATAAAGGTTAAATGACTTAATCAATAATAATAAGAAGCCTTCAAAGGAGAAAGGGCAAAAAGAGGAAATTAAAAGAGCACACTTAAAGGACGAGAAAGGTTAAAACTAAGATGGAACAAGAGGGGGGGGGAAACCCCCAAACCTCTCCAAAGAATGGGAAGGAAATGGCAAAAAAAAAATCACATCCATGCATACAGGTCACTTCAGGGAGCAAAAGGCTCGTGCCCGTTTGCATCTGTTGTATTGTACATTTGACTATATGGCATTCCTCAGCACTTCTGACTGCTTAAAGGAGCATTAAAAAGATGAGTCATCAGGGATGGACGTAAGGGCAGACGAGTCCCGGATGATCTCTACTTTCTCATCTATACTTACCTCTTCCCTGCTTTGCCTCAAGGTGGCTACCAGCAGTTTGGCTCAGAAAGAGCGCGGAAAGAACATCTCCCTGCTTATTTTTCCAAGACGAGGGGTGGTATCAGAAAAAAATGTCCCCTAATCAGTTGCATACACTCCAAGTGGAATAGGGGATTCATGCCTGCCTCTCCATAAGAGATCTGAACATTTGACACCACCAGAAATTGATACGGGGTGGCAGATGAGCAGTCTCCATTCATTCATTTACTTTTCCACATTGGGGAACTGCACTTATGATGCCTGCTGACACTCCACAGAAGTAATGCAGCAATGGAAACCATCATTCATACTATGGTAAACAATGAATACACCAAGAAAAAGGGATCTAATTTACTAGTGCCTTCTGTGGATACAAAATTCGAGGCTTTGATGCATCACCACTTGGCTTCACTCATATCTCAGTCGCTATTAACAGACAGATATGGCAAGGGGCAACTTCTTTCCCTCCAGAGATTCAGATAGTGTAGTGGAAACAGCACACCATTTTAGGATTATTAACCTACAAAGCAGCAGCAGAGCTTTGCTCTTGGAGGCAGAAACCATGACAAAGAAGCTGCTTGATACTTATGTCAGCAGAGAGCATGTTTTTGAGTGGTGGAAATACTGGACCTGCTACTATTTTTTTGCCTTGCTACTCAACATCTCCCAAGGAACCAAACAGAACTAGAGCAGCACTGATGAGGCATCAAAAGAGCACTGAATCCTGAGGTTCCAATACTTCATAACTCTTAAGAGTTTTTCCCAAAGGCCTTCTGCAGATGCCATTGAATTGTTCAAGTCTTTGTAACCACAGGAGTATACTTTTCACATTTCTTTAAATACGTTTTAAGTTCTATTGTAATCATGGGAGTACAGTTACAGGAACCAGAAACATAAGCATACAGTAACTACAACTTAATTCTGCCAGGATTTAAGCTTTTATTTGCACTTGTATAAACTGAGAGTCACTAACTATCATCACTAAGATGAAAGGTTAGTGCATTGATTATAGACTGTTTAGTATTCACATTTTCTTATTTCTGGATCAATGTCAGGGAAAAATTCTATACTACTAACCATACACACAAAAAAGCTAAAAATCTTTTAATCATTCTCTTGATTTCTTTCTGCCTTCAAATTTCTTGAATTTTGGAATTTAACATCCTATCCATCACTCCAAAATACATACCTAAATACCTGCTAGTATAAAATTTCAGGTGCAAAAGTCATAGTCACTGTCTGCTCCTTTAAGATATGACAGAACAGATTAAATCTGGGGCAGAACACCACACAAGAACATCAACATTGCTAAAGCATGCATGAAGGATATGGAAGCTTCCCCAACTTCCCTAGCATGGAACTAATACTACAGGGTACTTACTTCTAGAGATATGTGCTTAAGTTTAAGCATTTTATTCTTTACTAGCTTGCATTTTAACTCTCACAAGGAATTTTCCACACACGAAGGGGAAAAAAAATGTGGTCTGTTGTGGCCCTGATCATAAAAACTTGTTATATGGTAATGAAGCAAAGCTGCATCCAAAGTTCAAGATTGAATCAGAAGAACTTCCAGATAAATTTATTTAACAGAAATTTGGATCTATCTGAGTATTACTAATGATAAAGCAACTGGATAAACCTGGGCAGGCTGTACTGTTTTACTCCGCTATTATTCTACTGATCTTTCTCTACAACACTAGCCATTGTAATGTCTAGCTAAGAGTATAAATAAATGTAATAGGGTATGGAAGAATTTCCCTTTCAGGCTCAAAACAATGCAAGTACACTGGCTGATTCCTCTGCCCTGCCCAGGAATGTCCATCAGGGCCTCCTGTCCTAGAAGGCTTGCAAAGCAGTTTATTCTAGAGGGAAGCTAGAAAGGAGTTTTAAAAATATCTAACCCGTCCTCCCTCTCTGCCTTCGGGTTTACTGGCTTAGGCACACAGTAGCCAGAATTCACTACAATTAGGGGAGACAACAAAGACTCTTAAATGGGAGACTAGATTAAAATAAGAAATAATCCAACTTGAGTGAGGAAGAGATCCATATGTGATGCTGCGGAGCATTCTGATGCCAATTATTTTGAGTTATTCATACAAAACTGTAAACAAACAGAAAAATATTCCATATTACAAGCCACTGATTAAAGGCCTTGAGGAAACAGATCAAGAAGGGCATCTGAAGAAAAATACTGCAGTGAATTTTGAGAACTATACATTACAGGGCATAAGTAACAACTTTATATTGTATCTCTTGAAAAATGCATCATAAAGACTTGAGAAAGAAGTATTATCTTTGAATTGGCTTGGTAAATATGCCAAAAATGATGCATACCTGGAGACACATAAGGTCTAAAGGACTTGGAAATTGAAGCTTAGGAGGGGCCAATTATTGTTTCTATTGGTTTTTAATCTGAGCGTTATTTTATATTCTGATGTCAAGAAGATTAAAATGGTGAAGTGCTTCTTCCTAATTTTTCAGTACCAGTAAAAATGACTTTTAGGTTAATTAGTGAAAAACAGATCTTTGGACACTTAACACATGTTCATAATCACAAGCAACTTCTTTACTGAAATACCGCTGCTTTAAGAAACTGTATCTTTCCGCTTTTCCATTTTTATCACCCCCATCTAGAGTGCCTGCTGGCAAATCAGCAGCATGTCGGAAACATGAAGATATACAAGCGTGAATTTCATGAAGTCTGTTGATCCCACTATGCTATATACTTTTGGCCAGTAAAACAATGTAAGTACTTAGCTCCAAAACCCCGTGCTGCACATCTCATTCCAGTAGCAATTACAGCAAGAGTCCAGCTGTAAAAACCTGATGGAGTTGCTGTGCAGATTCAAAGAATCAAAAGTGCAATTCATTAGAATTCACTTGCTTTCTGAAGCATTTTCGATGCTGGCGTACACAGAGAGAAGGGTGCAAGGTCACCCCTATCCTTGCCTTTTCACTGCTCAACAGAGGACAAGCTACCAGAAAGTAACCCAGAGACTCAAGAAATACCAGAGACAGTATTTTAAACCTTTCCTGAACATACTGTAGGACACCACTGAGGAGAAAGAAGGGAGCATACAACAAAAAAACCTTGCGGTCTTTGGATTTAAGAATGAACAGAACAAGTCCCCTTACACCAACTACTAGCAACAAAATCAAGGGAAAACTTTGCTGCCCTTTGAAGCTTTCTGAATGAATGAAAAGATTCAAACAGCAGCAGCTGATATTTTGTACTCAGTGATAGCCGTGTCAGCCTTCTGTATATTCAGCTATCATAACATATGTTTTTGTACAAATAAATTCTGTTATACGTTGTTTGAATAGGTACTGCAGTGTTAAATTAAAGCTTTAAGAAATGCACATAAAACAATATTTAAGAGAATATTTCATATGGAGTCTCCAGGTTATGGCAATGATGGGATAAGTTTACTGCTGATTGCAGCAAAACTGAATATGCATCAACGCAAAGATGAGTGGGACTGATGGCAGAATTTACAGTAACTGACTTCCTTTCAATTTGCAAGTACCCTGCACTTACAGTATTTCCAAATTGAGGGGTTTTTAATGACAACAAAGTATCCTGTTACAGATACAGCACTGTTCTTTTACACTGTAACTTGCTGCTAACTGTTATGGGATTTATTTTCAATAAAAGAATAGCAATAAAGAGGCAAATTAATTCAGTTTTCTGTAACCGTAACAGGGATACTAGTGTAAACATACAGAATTCCCGTGGAGAGAATATTTTTAGTTCTTTGTAATAAATGATCAGCAACTTAGCAGACAGAAACATCCTTACATATTTTTCTTTCCTCCTGGCTCAGAGAACGTATCTCATACCTATGAATTCTAACGAGTAAAACAATTCTACCAATTACTTCGCTACATTCCAGTATGCATAGTCAAGTATGTAATGCAATAAACTATGCCTGAATGGTCTGTTTACCCCACAGCAAGTTACAAGGAAAACTCTTTCCCCTTAAAGGACTTGTCTCTTTGGAGCATGCAGGCTGGCAAAAAGCCAAGGGAAGCTGGTGCTTAAGCAACCAAGACTGAGCAGTGCCTGTGTGCATTGCAATCTCAGCCAACCGCAGTAAATGTTATTGGAGTTTTTGTGCTGTAAAATTGCTGCTTTCATGCCCACTGCATCTGACAATAGGAATCCTTGGCCCTGCATGAGAGAAGGCAGCTGATGTGCCTTCTAGTCAGATCTCTGCATCCTTAAAAAGTAGGGTTACTACTCCTGTGTACTCCTAATGGGTTAGTGACAAAAGAAATTCATGTCAATACTACGTCCAGACACAGAAAGATACTAAATGGAGAAGCCTTTTGTGTATGAGGTATAAAAGCAGAGAAATTATGCTTTCAGTGTAGTCCTTAAGTTTTTAAAATCCTTGATAGTATTTAAAAAGATAAGGAATGTTAAATGAAAGGTGGCAAATGTTTAGCCTTTTACTTTTCAAAGCAACTTTGAGATAAGCTCTGTTTCCAAATCATCCAATGCACATCTATTTATTTTTTGCTTAGTGACTCAAGCACAAAATCCTTAGTATTTCTCCTATGAAAGACTGCAACAAGCATCTGCCAGCAGAATTTGCGAGAGTCCTGTTTACTTCCAGCGAGCAGCATGTTTAAAGCACTAAAACATTGCCTTCCAAATTACAGCTAGCCAGAACAGAGTTCAAGTGGAAGCCAAGAGCCAACCAGGAGACAAATTGGATTTTTATTATTGTCAAATGCTCTATTTTTTTGCTGCAGTGACTTTTTCAACACTATAGAATAAAACATGTATGCAGTTGCATTACAATGACTTGGCTCCTGTATTAACCCCCATTGGCAACTTCCATTTGATCCAACAGCAACCTGGCTTTCCTCAGAAGTGCAGAATCAGGCCCTAGCAATCATCAGCATTCAGCAGAACTAAGGAATAAATTAGGTATTTTATGTATTTGCACAGCTCTTTTTCTTCAATGGTAACTAAAGACTCAGTCCCAGCTGAAGGAAGAAACTTTTCCACACTCAATAGGACAGGATAGTGCATGTTATCCTTATGAAATTTACACAGTTTGTACCAAGCTGGTAGACATTTGGTGCTCTCCAAAGCATCAGCTTCTTACAATGAGCATGACTACATAACTAATTTTAATTCAGCTAAACAAACGAAAAATGAAATGACTGACCAAGCTTTCACAGCTGGGAAAAAAACATGACTTTTTTTTTCCTTTTTTTTTTTTTTTTTTTAGGAAAAACAACCCGCAATGAGAGCAGCCTGAAGACTAAGAAACCAGAAGATAAAAAAAATATTAAAAAAAAAATAATCAAGATTTTATCAAAACCTCTCAACCTTCAACTCATTCTATGAGTTCTGGAAGAACTTTTTGTATTCTCAAAGCTATCAAGGCTCAGTGAGCATTAGAGCTGATAAGAAGGGCTTGTAAAACTGTAAGTTCAGGCTGTTGCCACTGAGTGATGAACAAATGGGAGCATGTGCAAGATCTTCAGTGCTCTTTTCCTAAATAAGGCTGATTAAAAGAAGATTTTGTATTGTGGTACAGAGTTAAAAATATTAGACCATTCCCTGAAATAAATTAATGAAAAATCATAAATAACAGAGTTTAAAGTGATGATGTGAGACACTTGCATCTGATCCTGACCTCACACAAATTATTTGCTGTGCGCTTGTACACCGTTTGTACCTCTGGAAGTCAGCCTAAGCAGGAGCTGGGTAAAGTCCTCAGCTTTGTAATTTATAATGAAAATAAACTCTCTATGTGACTGTTTCCTTCTCCTTTTACCTTCTGTATTATAAATTAACTCCTACCATAAATTTATTAGAGCCTACTTTTCCCCACAAAAGCAGTACCTCCTCGTTCCTGATCCTGACTTCAGAGTTCTTCTGTTAAACTGTGACAGAATTTAAATTCCTTACCTTGCAATTAGGAATGTCTGTTCTGTAATCAAGCTAGCCAAAGGAAACGATGTGTGTGCAAGCACTGGAAAGCAGGGAAGGGATGCATTTTTGACTCTCATGTCCATCTATACTGCCAGGTACATGTTCGTTCAGTTTAAGCAATTTGACATTTGGATGCAGCTTTCCTCCTTCTATAAAACTATATTCTGCTTTTATATTTCACTGTATTTCAGAATCAATTTATCTTCACAGATTTTCTTAACTTGCATGATTTTTTGTAATATGATTTTTGATGGGGAAAGGAGGAGGGGAGGAAATGTCTCTACATCCGATCATATCCGCAGTACGATACACAGTTGGCAGGTTGTCCCATCTGGCATGCATTCGAGTGTAAGACGGATAATTTGTCACTCTGAATCCTTTGATTTGTGAAGAGGCCGAAATCATCTTTGGAAAGATATTTCGCAGCTAATGATACAGGAGGTGTGGGGGAGACTGTTCTCTGAAGGCTACAAAGGCCACAATCTGAGGAGAAATAATTGGTCTTGGCTCTTCTATTAAGTAACAGAGATCGAAAACTACAAAAATCTTTAAGAGAAAAACATGACTTACAACAATCAGATATGAGAACTAATTGCCCACCACTTTGCAAAATTCGATTTTGGAGGGGTGAGGGTGAGATTGAGGAACTGTAATTTGCTCTTGGCAAACAGACTGAATGCTTAATTAAACTGAACAAATGTACATTTTTGTACATTAAGGGAACAATGTTGACAGAAGTTTGGCTTAAAAACCAAAGAAAGAGGATAAAAAGATGGATTCATGAAACTGAAATCAAATATCAAAAAGGGATCAAAAATAAATTGGTTAGCATACAAGACACAATTTTTAAGTTTTTAAAGGAACTATATTTGCTCCAAGCACGTGGAACAGATAAACTTGTCAATCTGTACCTAAAGGTTATTGGCCTTCCTGCACTGTCTGATTTTTGACTGTAAGAGATTCAGTGCTTCTGTAGCTACCAAGGAAGCCTGCAAGCACTGCTACACAGTGGTTGAAATATAACAGTCTCCGGCCTCAGAAAAAAATCAGCATGTATTTTTGCAGCATGAACTTATTCCGTATTTACAGAAAGCTTGTCAGATACCTCTATTCAGCATCACCACAGGCATTTTGCATTTATGGGTATCAAACATTTTTGCTTACGAAATATTTCCATGAGTATGCACATGCCCAGAAGACATTGGCAGTTTTCATTGAGAACAGGCAACCTTATTTTGTAATTTTGCAGGACATAAAATGGTCCAGCAAGTGGGAAGGGAAAGTGTCTGTTTTGCCAATGATTTATTGTGGAAGGTGTGGACAATTTCAGAGTGAAGTCTGGGCTACAGGACAAATTGTAGTTTTCTGTTACATTTAAACAGACAATGCATTGCAACGTGCACACTGTTAATGAAACACACTTACCATAGCTTAGTATGATAATCTCTGTTATAAACTACAAACTCATGTATACCCGATTTGAAATGCACACACGTATTACTAGAAAAGTTCCAGGAGGTTACCTCAGTCCACCTTCCCCTAAGCAAATGTAGGTTTGTTCTCAGCAGTATGACTGACGTTTTTATTTATTTTAATTTCATGTTACAAAGTGACAGAGCTTCTGTCACTTCCCTTGGGATAGACTTAGATATCTTAATACAGTTCACTGTTTGATAGTTTTTCCTGATAATGTGCCTAATCTTTCCTTTCCTTATTTCATCCTGTTGCTTTTAATTGTATCTCTACATGGTATACAACATGCTCTATTCCATCTTGGGTTATTGGTTTCCTTTTGTCAGCACTTAATTAGTGCTTAGGCTATGTACTGAGTGAAAGTTTTACTCTCTTACCTATTCCCATATATTAATACCTCTAACCTCCTAATTGTTTTAATCCAAATATATCTGAACAGTAGAATAAATAGCAATAATTCTAGAAGTAATAAGAGAATTTGACAGGAACCTTGAAAAAGCAAGGGGTCCAAATTCAAAACTTATATTCCATTGATGCTATGTCTATGATTCCCTTTTCACTGATGTATTTGTATACCCAGCTCAAACTGTACTTTTTAGTCACCCCACATTGCAGATTTATGTCTGATTAAAATTCTCTATCACCATTTCTCCTCAGTTTTTTCCTGAATATTCTGCATCTCATTTTTCTGCTTACATTTTTCAGTTCTAATTTCTCTTTATTAGTTTCTGGCCATACAATTAATAATCTTTCCTTGACCTTTTCTATTAACATTTTGTCCCCAGTTAGCACTCAGAACTCTCACTATTTAGTATCATTACGAAATTTTATTAGTGCCATTTTTACTCCTTCATCCATATAACTAATGACAATGTTAAATAAAACCAAGATTATAGCATATCCCCATGATGTTCTTCAACACAACTCCTCCTAGTTTGATCTATTATTCTTAATTTATTATCACAGACTATTTCAAACCAAACAGGTCTGAATTCATTTTTCAAGCAACACGTCTTAGGACCAGTGTCAGACTTGAAGACAAATTGTATATACTGATACAACAATGACAAAAATTAATTTATCATGAATTATGAGATGAGATAAAAAAATCTCATTAGACAATGTGTAAGACGACAATGAAAATAAGGCGTGTGGACACCCACAGAGTTTCCAGGGAATTCAGATGGATTGCCAGTTCTCGGAATCATGGAGAGAAAAAAAAAAAGCAAATTTACACTGCACCAAAAAAGCCCCAACAGCTTTTAGCATTCAATCTCACACCATCATGTTTGCATTTCCTTCTCCCCTAGCACTTTTTTCCCCCTCTTCCTTTTGTTCCCCAATAATCGGAACTAAACCGCTGTTGATTACATGGCAGGTGACAGCCTGGCTGCTAAGTTCTAGTTCAGTAGCACATGCAGTTTCCCTTGTGGAATAACTATAGCAAAACAGGGATGGAATAAGGGCTGGGAAATGTTTTGTAGGCACTAAAGCAGGACTGCCAGAAAGTTACATGAGGTACTTCCAAGATGCTGGCTAGGACTGACTTAATTTGCTGTGGGTCTTTTCAATATTCACAGGTTACTTCCAAACTTCTCACAAGCCAGTGGGGTATGAAGGGGGAAATCACATTGTCCTCTTCCTACCCTCACAGCAGCAAGTGCAAGAGCTGCAAAGGAGGAGAAGATACCTTAAAGTCACTTGCCTCTTCCACTAACTTGTAACACAAATCCCTGTGTGTACTTCCATTCACAATTCAATTTCATGCTTCTGGTGGGAAGGAAAAGGCAGAAGTGGGGAGAAAAGGAAATGGCAGATTGCTTAGTTATGGTGTTCATACATTAATTGAGATATCTAGGCAGAAAAATAAAACAGGATATTTGGAGGGAAAGTCTGAGTTGTAACAAAAAAAGCCTAATAAAATTCACACCTATGCTTCGCACGTGTGTTGCATCTGGTCATTACTGCTGCCGCTCTTGAGCATATTCTCTCAGGTGCTTGTACAAAAGCAGAAGGTTCTGACATTGGCTTCTTGACATTGTAGTATGATAAAATAGTAATCATTTCTGTATGACAGATACTTTTGTATAACCTCTCCCATCAAATTCTAATGAGTCATCACGAACTAAAGTCCTCAAATTATGTTTGTAAGAGAATTATGCCACAGAACATTTAGTGTCTGGAAAGTGAGATGTCCTACAATGAGACCTCTGAATATGAAGAGTTCTTCTATGTTATCATTCAACCAGCCTTATTAGGTTATTTTTTCTCTTTCACAAATTAAAATTCGGATTTGTGCTCTAGATTTCCAAATTTTTTCTCTTTGCAGGAACACTTAGCTGTTTTGAACTGAAAAGCCCATCAGTCTGCAACTTGCATGTGGTTGGAACAAAATCTTCTTTATTGTGTATCACCTGGCAGATCCTTGATCAAGGACAACTGAAAAACATTTTATATTATATTGAAATTTTTTTCAGATCTTCCCATCAGATGAACTATCATCACAAACTGTTATTAAGAAACATGAGAATCTTGTACAACTTAAGTGTTCAAATACCCTGTACAAATGCTGCTGTGAAATACATCTTTCTCTATTTTGCATTTGCTGGTTCTGCCATAATGTTTCCAATTTAGGGGGTAAAAATCCTCAGATCTGAATTTCTAATTCAGACTCTTCATCTCCATTGTCAGTAGTAGGCATTAACATTTAACTATATCTTTTCTTCATAGTCTCTGCTTAACTTAAGAATTTAGCACTGTATTTCTCATTATAATACATGTCTGCATTGAAAGATAAGCTACTACTAATGCCAATAAGTTCCCCAACAAATTCTGACTAATCTATAATTTTTGGTGGAAAAAGATTAAGCAGCTTATCAAGATGCTTAAATACAGACTTTACATGACTTCTATTGTTTATAACCAGACTTTTTTACATAAAGAAACCCTCTCCACCTCAGTCACATTCAAGAATCCTCTCCTCCCAGCTCCTAGTTCACTCTTCCTCTCACTTAAACAACTGTTCCTCTTCCCTGCGGACATATTCAGATGCCCCTGTTTCTTATAAACCAGTTCGCTCTTCTTTCTAAAAACAATAAAACTAATAAATTATTCTGAAATCAGTAGACAAATAGGCTGACTGCTGGAACAGAGTCAGTATACTGAGCTGCACCGTGGACAAGAGGAACGACAAGTACAATAAATTGGAGGTGCTATGTAAACGAACAGTTATGACTGATGGTCCGAAAATTTATCTCCTCCTGAATTTTACAAGCTATTAACACACTGCTTTTAGAGAAATTAAATGATTCCTAGCAAACTGTCCACCACAGTCCTCACTTGATCTGAATTTTTAAAGCTACTAGCAGTACCTCCATAAAGATGTTTTCTTCTCATGTGGTAAGCATTTGATAATTGATTTTAGTAATTCTCATTTCTCTTTTAGCTAATTCCTCAAATGAAAGCTAATTCCCATTGGTCAACAAAACAAACTAATCAAACCCAAAGGCTTAGACTAATATCATTCTAAATGCATAATCAGATCCTTTAAATTTTGAGGGAGTTGATCAAATAAACTACATTGATCAAATGAACTCAGACTAAAGGAAAACAAACAGATGCTTGCATAGGCTAAAGAGAGCGTAATTTAACTTGCTATTCACATGAAGTCAATATAACTGAAAAGAGTTGAAGAATATAATTCTTTTTGGCCAGTACCTTTTTTATCCTAAATGCTTCAAAAGTGATCCCCCACCCTCGCCAATATAAACATTGGACAAAGTCATCCAGAATATGGCACTGGAGTTAATTTGTACCCATTAACATTAGATAGCATGGAAAGCTTCTTTTGCATTTGGATGAATTAAAAGACAACTGGTGAAAAAAAAACTTCCTTCTGTGAAAGTCCTACAACATGCTGTATTACTTACCATTTTAGCTAAAGAAAATACAATATTCAAATAAGACTGTATCAAAGGCCACGATTAAATGATATTTACTTTCTAGGCTAGATTTGGAGAGATCCACATACTGGTAAAAAGGCTACACAAGAATGCAAATCATCGAGTAGATGAAAGTTGTAGCTAACTTAGAAATTATTAGCTTAATTATTAAATTCTGCTCTTGCCTGTTTTACAAAGAACATATTTTTTCCCCATCAATAGGCCAACAGTATAAGATATGAGAAACCAACCATAAGCAAATCAAGTAGATATTCCAAGCAATATTCATATATGTGCTGGATGAAAGCATCCTTTCTTCAAATAATGCAAACCCTGATGCTGCAGCTGACTGCAGGGATGGAAGCCTGCTACCAGAACGCCTATGGTCTTCTCCTTATCCAGCAGAAAAGCAAACAAACCCCATTTAAATTTAAATTATGACAATCACAAATATAGTATCCGTGGTTAGCAAGTTGAAGCACTTCAAAAAACAAGTCTAATCTTGTGGAGAGAGAAAAAGATCATTAGCTGTATTATATGACTGCCAGCACTACTAGATTATGATTGTATATATATCACTGATTTAATTCTTTGCCAGCGGGAAGCAGAAACTGCAAGCACTTCTATTGCACATATACACTGAAGGGGTGAATCTCAGACATCTGCAGATAGAGGAGACAGGGGAGCACAGCGGGAAGAGAGAGGGGAGGGGAAAATTAACATGAACTTACAGAGTATGCTGGGTTTCCCTCCTGCTTAGCAAAAGTCTTACCAAGAACAACTGCCTCAACATACACCACGGTGCTAACTTCTGTCCTGCTTGTTATCGAAACCCCCCTTATTTTGTCCTGCTAAAAGGCCAAGACTTGACTTGCCATGGGACCAGCTGAAATTATTTTGGGTAGTCTGGGGTGAAAGGGGTTAAATTAAGGAACATTCCTCAAGGCTGGCAAACTCAGACTGGCAAGCAACTGTTGAAAATTTCAGAAGCAGCAAAATGCTAAAACCTAGAGGAACGATGAACACTAAGGGGTTCATCCCAACTATTCAAAATTTTTAGCAGCTTTCTCTTGCTTTTGCATTTTTCATTCATAGAGGAAGGTCTGGTGGGTACAGTAATCTAAATGTATTGACTTATTGAACTAGACCAGGCTACCTTTTGGATAATGCATACATTTTCTAACAGATTTCATATTCCTAGACATAAAGGAAAGGGGACATCTTCGTAACATACCCTGAATATGACAATGTATTACCTTTTTTTCTTTTTTTTTGAGTTCTTCACAGATTAAATATTGAGCAAGTTGAACATGCAAAAATAAAGTTATCATTGATAATTTTAAAGATCTTAACACAAGCCCCTAACGTGGCAAAAAAAAAAAAAGGTTGTCAAATTCATGTACACATACACAACTGCTCTTAGCAGACTGGCCTTTTAGACGCAACACCAAAGTTGCACTCAAAGCTAGAAGAGAAGCTCAAAGCTAGTGTTTTTGCTCTGCAAAATAATTCTGTCCAACCAACTGATGTGGAATCTGTGGGAAAATGTTTCTCCAAACCCCCTCTAGTGGTTCATCTGTAGGAGAGTTCTTTACAATCAAAAACCAGAAATGGTTCTTAGAAAATGAAGAGGCTTGTTCCAAGGTTTGCTCATTTACTGGGGAAGGGCTGTGAATTAACAAATTATTCTTCCAGTCTGCCTATCCCAAGAAAATCTGTTCAATCATACAACAAAAATAGAACCCTGTGGCTATTACTTTTTTATGTTAAAAAAAAAAAGTAAAAATGTGGTTTCTTACGGCATGATGTGTAAGTAGGCACTGGTGTTTCAAGTACATGTCACTCCTGTTGGTTACTCATACTGGTTGGGAGGACAAGAAACATGGAAACATACATCTCAGCAACCACCACTGCCTTGTCTCACCACACAGCTCTCTTCCTCTAGATCTCTTTCCTCAATCTAGAGTGACCTACCCAGTAATGTACAAATCCCATTCTCCTGCCGCAGGGAAACTAGGTTCCCAGGCTGGAACCTGCTGAACTTGATGAGGTAGATAACTTTTACGTTATTCTGAAGCTAAACAACATGACAGTTTAAACAACTTCAGCCTACCCTTTAAAAAGTACAACTAAAAGCTAGTCACTTGCTACAAATTACATTACATAATAAATGATTAATGGCTATTGCTTCATATAAGTATCACATTTTAAAATAACTTAAATGAGCTTTTATATATTAGAAGTTATTTTCTACTCTTGCTTATCCTACAGTAAAGTAGAAACATAATTTGCGACATTTAAAGGAAAATCAGTTTAAAAATACAAAGTCATTTTGGTATCTTTAATTTTTATTAGACAATTTTGTTAGAGGATGAAAAATAAAAGGGTATTCAAACTATGGACAAAGCGTCCTCTTCTTACCATGACCTGGGACAGACACTGAAACAGTACCGGTCTGTACTAGATATGAGCTGGTAGTATAGTCCTCATCTGTATCAGAGTCCTGAACTGGCTGGCTGGCATTATTACTTAATAACCACCTCTGGTTGTCATGGAGATTGGGTGATGGAGGAGGGGAGTGTAAATGTTCAGTAACTGATGGACTAGATGAGGAGGATGGCATGGGAGGACCTATGAAAAAAAATAAAAAAAATTTAAAATATGGGTCAAGATATCACATGAACAACAAATAATTTATTTTTTGCATCACTGAAAGGCTAATAGTCTACTTCAAACAATAAAAAGAGATGGACAAAGAAAATATGACAACAGCATGTAATAAACTGGTTTAAGTGCTTTGGAAAACATAACACAATGCCATGCCTTGCTATTTCAATGGACAGTGTCTCACTACCTGGAATTCCAATGTCTCTGCAACACAGAATGACAAAGGAACAGGTGCCAACTGAAATGAAATATTTGTTGTACAACCATTTGGAAAATACAGTATTTTCTGTTTTTCAAGCCTTTAAGCAGAAAAAAAGTACTGAAATATATGGCCAAATACAGGGCTGCTTCTTTCAGTGGGACACGCCTGTCTAAAATCTACTTATGGAAGAAAATAATACAGATAAGCAAAGAAAGAGGAACAGTTTTCCCCATATGGGAAACTCACAGCCCTAAATTTCTACCATATGAGTTATTCTGACAGGAATTTAAGGTTTTAGCAGTGTTTGTCAGATACATATACTATTTAAAACCTATTAAAATGTTTCACCTGTCAAACTTGAGTCCATCTGCACAAGTTGTTTTAAAACATGCAATGACTACATCCCATCTCTACATCTTGAAAGTATCATAAAGGCATCATGGAGGAAGGCAGATTTTAAGTAAAGTTTTAGGATATCATAACAATGCATTTAGTCCTTCAATGAAACAGTAATTAAACCCAGTAAGCAGCGGAGAAAGAGTTACCTAATTTACCCTGTGAATATATTGGTTCTTTGTAGTATTTAGTCAGCACAGATCTCACTCTGTGAGAGTAAGACTGCTGGGCTACTTTTGAATAAAGTATTATGTTGCCTGTAGGTGGGGAATTGTACCAGAAAAATGAATCAGCTTTATTACATACTTTGTATTAAAAAAATTAGATTACCCTGCATGGATACCATTCATAACTATGAATCTAAATTTAAATTAAAGAAAAGGGTTTTTTTTCCATCATGTAATGATATTTTTTTATGGTACTCAGTAGTACAGTTATGCTGGAGAGGTGCAGCACCTCTCAATGTTATATCTAAGTTTAATACAATAAATCATATTGGCACCAATAGCTTGAAGTACCTTCCCTCCATCTCCCTTGTACACTGCTAGAATCATGCTGATTTAAAAAAATTTTTTTTTGCTTTCATATTCAGTTTATCCCATCACATAGTATCTTAAAGATCTCTAAAACACATTGCTAAGTCCTAACCAATTGGTTTCCCTGGAAAGAAACCTGTGACAGCCTCACCACAAATTGTTTGCTTAATTCTTTCACATGTCATTTACCTCTTCTCAAACTTGTAGCAAACAGCACAATGTATATTATTACCAATTTTTAAGAGCTAGGTTTGGTTCTGGAAGGAAAGTGAGCACTCACTATTACTCAAGTAACTCCTGTGTGAAACCCAAGATTTATAGCCAGGGAAATAACAAGGATGGGGGAATGACATTTTACAGGGCTCAACTTGGGAATCTGGAAGTAGAGAGTGGGCACATTTTCAAGTTCAAGATGAAGTGCCACCAGATTTTCTTGCTACACCTTGATTTTTTACATTGCTTGCTTCAATAACCTGGATTTGTGGTTATTTCTTGATGGAGTATTTAATGCATTATTTATTATGTACCCAAACTGATTTGGATAGCCATTATATTTCATTTTTTGAATAATTCAAAAAAACTTAAGTTTGTTTTTTCAAATACAAATTAACTCTATGATTTTTTTTTTTTTTTTTTTTTAAGCTTGGAACAATCTCCCTTTACTTGCTTTGGACTTCTCTGACTAGAGAGGAGAGCTATAGTAATATGTTCCAGATGTATACTGTCTGAAGCAAATCAGCATCTCAGTAATACCTGTGGAGCTTATGCACAACACTGTTCTCAATATGCTTCCTCTCTTCTTCTCAATTTACACTGATTAACTTTCATACACAACAGAGCCTTGGTTACGCATACCATAATCATACAAAATATCCTGTTGCCTGAAAATGTGTCATGTCCAAGGTCCCTTAATTATTTTGTAAATTCCCTCATTTATCCAAATTTATTAATTGTCTCAGTGCTACGTGGCTAGTTGACACTGCACTGCGCTGATGAGTAGCCACCTGGAAAGAGCATCACTTGGGTGCTCTGGCTTACCGAGTTTCTCAGTTCAGAAAACACCGTGTGTAAGGTGCGCGCTGGAAGCGTGGGGCTATTAGCAAAGCTCCCACAGTACATGCAGTGGGGACAGATCTCTGCTACTGCAAAAATTGGTGATTAGGGCTGTAACACCACCAGGAAATTATGCAACTTTGGTGATTTTATTTTTATAGATAAACCTAATTCTGGCAGGCAGGTCTTTCTTGTCACAAAGTTCCATGGTCTGCAGAGAAAAGGGAGCCGGTTATAACATGAGCCAATTCTTCACAAGAACCCTAGGCCAACCAGCTGGGACATGTATTTCTGTACAACTTCATCCAGCACTAGCAGATTTCTGCAATGAGTTCCACTTTGATTCCAAGTGAAAAGACAGATAGCTATCTATACTGCCATTTATAGAATAAGCTACGTGTTAAGAAAAAAAAATACTTAACACACTAGAAAGAGGGATCGTAAATGATGTGCGTATTTCCCTCCAATTTTTTTTTACATGGAATGAAATGAAAGGCATTTAAAACTATTTGGTAATATTTCTTATTGAAGTCTTAACAAACACATTTATAAATCACAAAAATCATTAAGTATGACAAAAGCCAATTATATTGATTATAACACTTTTTCCATACAGCTTGGAGGCACACGATGATGCAAATATTTCAGTCTAAGGAAAACCACAGAAGTACAAATATTGAATTCTCCCCCCCTCCCCCTTCTGCTTCTTTTGGTATACATCTAGCAAAAATTTCTGTTGTTCTGCTTTGACTTTCTTGCCCATACTTTAAAAAAGCAAATGTTCTTGTTTTTACTATGTGACGTTGATATAAGATAGTAAGCTATTTTTGATGAGAAAGTATACTGGGCTTAAGAGTACTTAAATCTCATCTTTTAGGTTAGTTATGAGGATAAACACTTTAATTTGTTGGCATTTTCATCATTGAAAATACATGACTTTCAATTATCTTTACGTACTTCCAAAAAAATTATTTCACACAAAAATGCAAAAAAAGATTTGCAGCAAATATAGGCAAACTCCAGCAGGAATAGACTCAATATAGCAATATGTGAAGATGTGAATAAATTTGCTAAGGAAGCAATATGAGTCCTCAAAGAAAGTAAAACCCAAAGAAAATTGGTTGTAAGAAGAACATTAACAAAGAAATACACCTGAGCTAATAATGGATACATTAAATACATATGTACAAGGTAATTATGTTTAAAAAATTGTACTGTTCTGTGCAAAGATCAGCACTGATCTAAAAGACAGTATAAACTAAAAGTTCGGAGCAGAACTGATGTCACGTATGGAAAAGCTGAAAGGGACAAGTATGGTAAGTGCAACCCATAAAAAGATAGCAAAGAAATAATGGGGAAGACTGCCATCAATGGACTGGTAGGAATGGGAGGCACAGGGATGCGTGGGACTCTTGATATTAAGTATATTAAGGCTTAAGTAAGTCTAAGGCTGAGCCTCTGGCAATTGCTGCTGCCTAACACCGTGGGTATGAGAGCAGGGAAGCAAGGGTGGCTACCACAGAGCATGGGAAGGGCCGGGGGGAGCAGAGGACAGAGCTGTGCCTTCAACCCAGAGCCTCAGGGACACTGCACAGGTTACAGTTGTGTACAGGTTACCTACACCCTTTCCCTTAAAAAAAGCTATTAGCAGCACTTAAGCTTATTTATATCGTATTATGAAGAAGGAACTCCAACAACTACTCAGCTTTCATCTTTTATCTGTCACCACATGCTAAAGCAGCACTTTACTTCAACACCAATGGGTGTGTAGATGAATTACACACTGCATCTTCACTAGACGTATTTTGGAGAAAATAGTATTGGACACTTTTGGAACGTGGCATTTAGGAGAAAAGTAGGATGGAAGAGAAGCAGTAGTAATGATCTCCTGCTGTTGCAGGGTGGGCGGGCTGGAATAGATGACCCAGAAAGTCTCTGCAGGGCCCTAAAATACATGCACTTACAAAAACTTCCCAACAGATTCAAACTCAAAACAGAGACATTTTGCTGGCAATATGATACCAACAAGAAAGGGAAAACCTTGTTTATTTTATTTTGTAATTATAGATTTACACATTCTTAAGATCATGTTTTAGTTCAGGAAAGTCTTTGTTGCTTCATAAATTTCTTTAATGCTGAACTTTTGTTCATATCTCTAGATTAGTTCTCAAAACCTGGCATTATCAATTCACTTTGCATAAGATGTATTGCGAGTTACATACTTTGCAAAAGTAATTTCACTATAAAAATTCGAAGGGCCATTATTTGAATCTCAATCAGAATGCATAAATACTACACCTAACTCTTCTATACAACTTCTGATGCCTGCTTAAGGTAATACAAGAGTAGACAGCTCTGTTTAGGCTGTTTAGCTATGGCAGAACAGTGCATTTTTCCTTTCACAGTATTGGCAGCCCTTGTCACTGAGACTGGAGAAAAAAAATCCTCTATCTGCATCTCAAAGACAGAGGGGGAGAGTCTTATTTTGAAGTTAGTCATAAAGAGTACTTATGGACTTCAATGTCAGTAAGAAAATGCTATTAAATTACAAATTGCAAGGTAGGTATCTCCTTTCTTTACTTAAATTAATGGAATTTTTGCTGGTGACTTCATGGAAATGAAGATTTCATGTTATTTTAAATGGCACTATTATGTCATATAAACCCCAAAACATACCACATACTGTGAAAAAATATGTTATACGTATAATGGCTCACTAACAGTAGCTATATATATCCATTTTGTACTTTGCTCCTCACAACAGGAAAAGACAGTTTTGTTTTGTTTTGTTTTGTTTTAAATAGAACAGTTAATGGGATCTTTTAAAACTGGGATCAGACAGGCAGTGGTTTGTGAAGGTCAGAAATCATGTGTCTTCTGGCTAAATTAATTAGAAACCAAAACACTTTCAAACAGGCAGAAGGACACTTATAGCCCTTCTGAATCAAGCTGAGATGAATCTTTGCAATCTGTTCTAGGACTTCCCAGCGTGCTGAAAGCTGTGACACACTCTTGGTAAATAGGGCACCTATACCCTCCTAAGAAGTTTACTGATCGCATCCTGAAGTTTCAATTTCCGATGTATTACATGTAGTTTGACCCAAAAAAGCCCCCTAAAAAACTCAGACCCCCACACCTGGTACATACAACCCTAAGCAACCAGATTTTGGACCTCTTCGTCTCTGCATATAACACAGTTAACATTAAGTGAGTTTTAATTGTAAACCCATTTTTTATTATGGACTCCCTGTATGCACTCCAACCTGTATGACTTGGCATTGGCATTTATCTCTCTGCTGGATACTGCAGCCTTCTGCAGTCAGCCTGCAGTGACAGTTATCTCTTAATTAAAACTCTACATGCAAATAGAACTACTGAAAAGTGTTGGGGCATAGCACACAAAGAACGATTATTTATAACCAAAACAGTTCTTTTTATCTACTTATACTGGAGTTGACCATTGTAGCTACTGTGAAGATCTCCCCAAGGAAACACATGCATAGACAGTCTTTCAAATATATATACATGTACATATACACATATATAAATAAGGCTGTATAAATCCATCTATAGTGAAAAACATTCCAGTGAGAAGAACTACGTGCCAAGAATTCTTTTAAAAATAAATACTTTCAAAAGCACAAAAATGATGCTTGCAATCTACTGTGGGTTTTCCATTTAATTTTTTTTTGTTTTGCTTTGTTTGTACACATAACAGATAATGACCCTTTTACCCCTGAATTGGGAAGTATATTTTCCAAGTTTCAAATCCCTCTGAGTGCTGATGAGCTGTGACTACATCTCAGATGCAAATATTAAATGCAAATGACATCTACCTTTCCTAGATTTCCTTGAAAAGTTATTACTTCTAAACAAAACAGGTGCATTATCTTGACATGTATTTCATCTCTCAAAGTTGCAACTGCTTCTGTAGACTGTGAAAGCTGAAACTTTACAAGACGATAATCAGAGGACATTGATTTGAAAACAAAAATAATCCATTAGAAAGCAAGAGAAATGTTGGCCTGAAATACTGTAATTTGGTGTGGGTTTTTTTCCTTCTTGGAAGCATAGCATAATAATCACAGTCTGTAATACAAAGCTTGTAATTGTCTTCTGAAAAAGAGAAAGGTTTCTTAAGAAAAATGGTTATGCATTAGAACTGACACTTATTTCTGAAGCAAACACTTTGTGTTTTGAGGCATTTTGGTGGTTTTGGAAATTTAACAGCTGCTGCTCAGCAGATTGCTAAATGAAAAGGAGTGCCCTGTTCTTACAGGGGTCAGACTGCATGATCACAACAGCTTCTTCTTCAATCCCGAGTTCAGGCAGTGCTCATCTTTGCTTTAAATGGGAGTTTTGTCTGTAAAGAAATTGCAGAATCTGAGCCTTAACTGACAGATTATCCTAACCAAAATGCATTGCTCTCACTATCTTTATTTTTTATTATTATTTTCAAAAGGAATTATCTTATAACATAAGAGCCAGGTGCAGAGCAAAGGTCCACTCAGCTAGGCAGAAAGTTCATGAGCTGAACTAAAAACTCAAGCATCTCTAGCATCCAAGTTTTATTTTTAGGAGCTATTCTACTCAACTCAACTGAACTTTCCACTTTATTTCCCCCAATATTAACAAAAAGTGGGCATGCAAAATATTGGGAGGGGAACAGAGAGCTATTTCCAGGAGAGTGAAAATCCTCATTGCACTTAGAAAATAATTTTAAGTGATAGGTCTCCATAGTTTTAGAAAAAGATGCCTAATTCTTTTTTTTTTGGGGGGTGGGGGTTTTTGGACAGAAGCAAGCTGACGAAATCAACACCAGATTGCAGAATGTCTCGATTAATTCATATCTCCACTTGAGACGTAAAAGTTCTCACACGAAAATGTCACCTCTCCATTTAGAGCATCTGCTGGGATTCAAGCCCCTCTGCCTTGTGATGAGAGCCTCACCCTGCACAGCCAGGACAGGGAGACACCAGTTCAGCCACCGACTTCGCTGTACAAGTCGCATGCTCAGTTTTGGCCAAGCCACTACCACTTGCAACCAACTCGCAAGCCCCGGCAGCAAGCACAAGGCAGCTGTAGCATCGCGGCCAGGAGGTCTCCAAGGGCACACAGCGCTCGGACTGTGCAGGCTGGGGAGCTCCTGGGGTCCCCATCTGGACCCTGCGTGGCTTGGCCACAGCCCTGGCCCCTTCCTACCACAGCCACCAAGCTGGCGCCTGCTCAAATCCCGCCAAATGACAGGGTGTGTGCAGAGGTGCACGGTCTCTCTACACGCAGGCACGTATACACAGCTGTGTACCGATGCAATGCAGAAGGCACACGTTTGTGGCTAACGACTTCTGCCTCAGTCACAGCCGCCCTGCACTACTGCGCTCACCTGCCTGGGCTTACTGCTTCACTGACCACTACATGGGGGTGGGAGAGGGCAGGAGAGGTCTCTTGAGCGGAGGGGATGTGCAGCCAGACATTCTCTCTACTCCCTATTCAGCAATTCATGTGCCAAACAAACAACTAAGTCAGCACCACACAGTGCTGTAGACAGAACCCAGCCTTTCTCAAAAACCTGCCAGGATTTTCATGTTAAAATACACCAAACTACAAGCACACCACAGACACGAGCAAAAACCAGGAAAAAACCCCACCAATGTTTGGGGTTTTTTGCATTTCCAGAAATGGAACCGAGCATCAAAAACGGAGCTGCTGGCATACACTATAACTGGTGTATGGAGGATAGTTGCACTCAGTCGCTGTGTGTCTTATAGTCACTCAGCAATGAGGCTGAAGAGTTTACCAAGTTTCCACTCTCAGCCCTGACATTTGTAAAAGACTAAGTTTTCTGGGTGCTGATATTCTTTCAGATGGCAATTCATGAAGAGTAATCACCTAAAAAAGTAACCTTTGAAGAAATGCTTCTTTATTCTTCCTATCTGTGACTTTTTATTATTAGAGGTGAAATGCATTGAGCCATGTCACATCTGCTTTATCATTCTTCCAGCGTGACTCTGTGGTAGCCTACGTACTTTGTATTTTTAATGCTGCTTTGGGCTAAATTAGGGGGGGGGCGGAAAAAGTCTTTTTGGAATAGGACAGGAAATGCATCTTGAAGAGCACAAGAGGACTTGGGGGTTTTTTTGGAAGGGAGTGGGGGAGAGCCTTGTTAAAGAGAAAATAAATCTTCTGAGAATGACTCACAAATCATCCAGTTTTCAGAATCAGGTAATTTCCCACCCTCATTCCTCCCACCCCAGTAAGAAGTAATCGAAAGAGGAATCAAAATAAATACTAATTAACTATATTTGGTTTTCTTAATTCTACTGGGCCCTACATGAGAAAAGCAGTCAAAGCAATGGTAGGGATGCCAGTTTTGCCTACTTTTGCTACCAGTGTGGCCACTGCCTTGCAGTCTGTTATAAAGGGAACCATATCTTTGAAGCAAAGCATCCAAAGATGCTCTTAATGACATTGGATTGACTATGCTTGCAGACCACAGAATATGACTTGGCTTCTTAGAAGGGAACATGGCAATTTAAATAGATTTTTGACAGAAGCTAACAAAGACCAACAAACTGCTGAAAAAGTGTTCCATAAAGCTCATCTATAAAAACTAATATCTTAGTTCTCAATATTCAAACTAGTTACTTCTTTTAGTGTGGTTATTTATATTCCTGTTAGCTGCATTTTTTGGACCATTAGCTATTTCAAAAGATCGTGGCTTTGGCACAGTAGAGGAGGAGGAGAAGGAGTGATGAGATGACTGTTGCCATCTTCACCAGCTCCTGATGGAAAGCTGCCCCAGGGACTGGCACATGCCGCACTGTGAGCTCCACGTGCCTCCTGGCACAGCCCCATGAGGACCAGCACGCTGTTGGGCAGCCACAAGCAGTGCTACTGCCAGAGCCTTCCACATGAAAGAAAACGTCGTGCCGCTACACCCTGTGTTTTCCAAATAAAATAAACCAATAAAACTGCCCATAAAACTAAGGAACCACATGATGCTTACAAAAGAGTAAGTTTAGCAATAAGAGAGGAGAAAGCAGTCCTGCTAACAAAACATCAAACTTGTCTAACCAGTGAAGAAGTCTTGAACTTCATAGGGTTTGTATGCCTGAAGGTAACACAACTGACTATTTTTGTTAGCTCTTTGTCTCTCCATTTTCAAAAGCCCTTCCCTTCCTCCTGCACTTTCAAGTTTCACTCCTTGTTGGGGCTTTTTTCCTGCTATATTAAGTGTAACTCCTCAACAAAGGAATTTTGGGGAGGGGAGGAATTACAGAATTACTAGAAAATTATCAACAGTTGTCTCACGTAGTACCACTCTCACAAGCAACAGGACATTTACTGGACATTGATGTCTCATTACATCTAGTATGTAATTTATTTCTCTGCTGGAACAGAACTTACCAGCTTTGCCCACGTGGAGAAAATATTTCTACCTTAGAAACAAATAGACCACCACAGGCAGTAAGGTGGAAAGCTTAAATGAAAACCCGCTGCATGATCACCAAAGTTAGCTCGCTACCAATGCTGCTAAGGCAGTGGTGTTGAAATGGGATGGAGGTGGCATTTTAGGGCCAGATTTTTGACAAAGCCTAGTCTCATTGAGGGATGATTTAGAAAACTGAGAACAATAAAAACTGTTGGGTACTGAGAACTCAGAGAAAGCTGGCCTCTTTATTTAGGTGTCTCTGGAAATTCAGCATTAAACAAAACCCCCACATCAACGAAGTCCCTTATTTTTGCCCGAATGTACAAACAATAATGTTTTAACTGGTGAGAAAATTTATACAGTATTTGTAAAGCACTAGTTGCACATTTTAGTCACTCTCTTCCATTGTAAGAAATTATTGCAATCTAAAATAGAATATATTTTGACTAGTTATATAAAGCCCCTATTTGATAGCTTTTAATTTTGTAACATTTTATCTGTGTTCATACTTGGCAGGACTGCATTGTGCTCTAGCTATATGTAGAATTTAAAACCATAAATTTCAAATACAGTTAGTTATCCATCCAAGTTCAGAAGAATACAGACTTAACATTTCTTAAAAAAATATACAAATCCCTCACATTAGCTTAGGTAGGTCAAAAAATGCTGAATGGAGGTAAAAAAATCCCTTTGGCCTCAGACTAAACATGGAAAATTTCAGTCCAGAAGTGCTCTTCATAAAGTTACGAGCTAATGAACAAAAGGGGGTTCTAATAAAGTTTCATGAAATGTTAGCTATAAAATCCAGCAGTAATAACGTAATCTTTATTTCTTTGCCAATTTGACCACTTCAGAATAGTAAAAAACCAAAGTAAAGTAAACCACACTGGTTACTTCTAAGAGGTTTTTATCTCAATGAAAATAGAAAAGGCCCAAAAGACTGGGCCAAAATACATATAAGGAAAATTCCAAAATAGAGAAAATACTTGTTTATGCCTGACTGAAGCCAAGGGTAACAAACCCTCTTTACCAAGCTGCTTCCCGAATCCTTGGGCCTTTGTCCAAGGACAAGGGAAATGCCAACTGGGCCATCCAAATCTGCCGACAGACAGAGGTCTTTGAAAAGAGATGAAAGGAAATTCTCATCTGAGTGCTTTGCAAACTCTGAAACAACTGCTCTTCATCTAAATGGTAGAATCGCCAGCAGAAGCTGTATAAGCCTCCGAGTTCCTGAAAAATTATTAATGTTGAAGCATTTCAAGATGCACCTCTCAGCACCTGTAAAACCTGCCAGATAAAAGCCAAGTACTACGCAGAAAGCATTTAAAGGCATCAGTCTAGAAGCCCTGCCCTGTAGAACTAAAATTCCCCATATATTTTATTACACATGCTTTCTAAGATTATCCACTCCCTCACATCAACCTTCATAAATCTCTACTGCCAAAACATCTACCAAAGCACTTACTGGTAAGAAAAGACACGACCAAATTTCTTATTTGACTGCTTTTTTTCCACTCTGAAAAAGACACTTTTTAATAGGTTCTTGGCCAAGATTACATTTGTATTCACACAATCCTCCTTTAAAAAAAAAAAAGTAATGCAACAAATTATGAGAGCAGCCCCTCAAAAAGCCAACTAATGGCTTGACTTTGTCCACATTCATATCAGCACAAAGCAACTAATTTTATATGATGCTTGATAATGCAGCACTATGTAAGGAAAAGATTAGGCAGGAACACTTACAAGCTAAATATACTCATTCTGAAAGTATCAGACCATATAAAATGAATTTTCTAAGCACAGAAAAAAAGAGAAACACAGAATTGAAACCGGGTTTACCCACATTTCACTCTTTTTGTACTTTGGCATGTTTATGCCTAACATGCATGCAGTTTTCTGATGCAGTTGCTGTTACTACATGGTACTTGATTTAGCCTCCTACACTCTAAATGCCATGGTATCTACACGAAGAGATAAAGACAAAGGAATACTCTTAGCTCTCTTGCTCAGTTATCTGAGATGCTTTCTTTTCTTTGTGTTGTTTGTATTTGTTATTTATCTTTGAGGTATCCTAGTAGTCCAAATAATCATTCATTGTGTGTTTTCTGAAGCAGTTACCATTCATTATGTGTTTTCTGAAGCAGTTACAGCCTGCAAAGTCAATTCTTGGTCAGAATTTTTACATCCACAAGTAGAAAACAAATCACAGGATACTTCAAAGTCAGATCCTGTCAAACAGAGGAGAATGTTAATCAATGCCGTTTAATACAAACCCGTCTGTCACACTGCTGCTCAGATTATGTGTGCTGAGGTGAGCAGGCAGCGATATTAAGAACTATACAAAAATTTCTTTTGAATAAAAATGATGCATCAGCCCATAACGTTCATCAGCCCATGCAAACTCCCAGGAATCCAGCTTTCACTGCAGTGTCCTTTTGGATCTGTTTATTTCAGAAGATGTGGTATGAATGATGGTACAAAAAGTTTTACTATGTTTTAGGCATAAATGACTCATACATCATTCCATTTGAATGAAAAAATCCTAACATGCAAGTACAATATGTTACTGCAGCTGCTCCATGGGAACAACAACATATCCATTTGGAAGGAAAATACATTTATGAAAATGCCTGATTAGCAGAAAAAGCAGAAAACAATTCATTATAAACAATAATATACAACACAACTGCTTTATTTGACATTTTAATGGTTACAGTCTGTTTTCATGGAATCTATTGGATTAAAACGCATCCAGCTCTTCCCCTCCCACCCCCAGCTCAGATTAGTTTTCATTGATGTTATCCATAAAAAAACCCAAAAACCCCTCTAGTTTTCTATAAACCAGGCTTTGAAGGAGAGGCTCCCATGCTAGTTGAATGGGACAGAGTGCACCAAATTATCTTCTTGCTTCAGGCATCTCCTACCAGGATCCCAGTTTGGGGGCAGAAATGTACGTTCCCTCTCCTTTTTGCTTTGCAAAATACTGTATTTTTATCTTGCATGCCTCCTATCCCCTGCAAAGGTTATGAATTGAATGCTGCAAAGCCGGCAGGCGATGTACCTCTGAGAATTGCACCACCTATATGAAGTCAAGGCAGTGCCACCTACATCACGGCATCATGCCATTGTGCAGCAGGATAGCTATGACTTAGTCACCATCACAGAAACATGGTGGGGTGACTCTCATGATTGGAGTGCTGCAATGGATGGCTATAGACTCTTCAGAAGGGACAGGCGAGGAAGGAGAGGCGGTGGGGTGGCCCTGTATGTTAGGGAGTGTTTCGATTGTCTAGAGCTCAACGATTGTGATGATGATACGGTTGAGTGTTTATGGGTAAGGATGAGGGGGAAGGCCAACGAGGCAGATATCCTGCTGGGAGTCTGTTATAGACCACCCAACCAGGATGAAGGGGCGGATGAAGCGTTCCACAAGCGGCTGGCAGAAGTCTCTCAATCGCTAGCCCTTGTTCTCGTGGGGGACTTCAACTTCCCGGACGTCTGCTGGAAATACAACACGGCAGAGAGGAAGCAGTCTAGGAGGTTCCTG